>NC_056744.1:258782822-258917822 GCF_019279795.1 Protopterus annectens | reverse complement strand
TTAGGAAGTAGTATTGTTAAGCACTGAATGTTCACCACAGGCCTTTTCTTTGTAGCAGATAAACCAGAACAACATTTAGCAGAATTGTATCATTTCAGGGACTTTCTGTCACACCTGATGCTGCTCACAATTAAGTAGGCAATGCAGTGTTTCTCTCCTTCACCTTGGGTGTAGAAGAGTTAGCTCCAGTCTAGAACAAATTACTTTTGTTATATCAGGTTTTTTTTCATATAATTCTAATACACTTTATCTATAACAAGGTAATGGATTTTCTCAACGTGCAGTTCAAGATATCAAACTAAAAGTATTTCATACAGACAAAACTGTGATTTTTTTTCATTTCTGGAGGAAGCTATAAAGCAGCAACTAAGAGTTTTTTTAATGATTTATTGATTTTTAAGTTTTCCTTTGTGATGAGGATCTTACCAAAATCTGTTTGTTTCTTTATTTCTTTCTTTTTCCCCAGATTAATGGGTTAGTGCAAGACCCGCTTCTGCTATTACTTAGGCCAAAATACAAATACAACAGGCAATGATGCATAGGCAAACATAGCATTTTAAAAATACATAAGTAAAATAAAACCATACGTTGGAGAAAATATGTACGATGAAATGAAACTTAGAGGTAAACAAAGATAGAGGGAAGAGTATGCAAATGAGAAAGAATAAAACAGGATCAATATAAACAGTCCTGGGGATTCAATAAACTCCATGTAGGCTTAGCACGAAGCCTACATGGAGTTTATGTGTTTGCATAATGAGCAGCAGTGCTAATTACATGTGAATGCCACACACCACATTTAAATGTAAACAAGCTCAGTTTCATGATCAGCAAGAGTGTTGCCAGCCAGGAAACAGTATAAAGCAGCACGAACACCTGCAGACATATGCACCTGTTTACCTATGGACAAAATAGGTCTGTGAGATTATGCAAAATACCACAATGATTATCAGGGTTAAAAGTGTATACAATGCAGAGTAGTGTGGAAACCTGTTTCAGGAATAATGAATAAAAGTTGTGTAAATGATTAGTAAGGGTACATAGACTGCATTACAAATAAATAGTTAGGGGAAGTGTATATTTTGAAAACAAACATGCAGATGCATTGTAGGAATGAACACAGGGGAAGATGACAGTGAAACATGGTAATGTACAGCAGATGATAGCATGTCAATGAACACAGTTGTAGCATGAACAGTAATCATATACTGACATGATAAAGTACAGACTGCACAATTATTGTATATTATGTGACTGTCATATGTGCTGACATATCAGTAAAGTGGATACTTTGTAATATAAGCATCCTGACATGAACAATGGACATGATATATATCAGGGATGGTATATACAATAGGGATTTTGTGCATATTGTGCAGCTGTGCAAAATGAGTTGCCTGAATATGAATGTAATGTCAGCATAGGTCTCAACCAAGTGGGACACACATAGGCCCATGGTCAACAGTAGATAGAAGCATGCACAATCAGGGACAATATCAGAATATAGCACCACTAATCCCATGTCTTTCGCATAACATATGTGATTGTGAGTGATCATAGATGGTTCTGCAAGAACACACCTGTACAACTACTATGATTTGTCAGCAATCTCTGAATGGAATCAGGCGCACCTCCCTCAGTTGTGAGTGATCATAGATGGTTCTGCAAGAACACACTTGTACAACTATTATGATTCGTAAGCAATCTCTGAGGGGAATCATGAATACCTCCTCAAAATATAACATCTGCCAGAGGTGTTCATAGGGACACTTTTACACCTGTATTAGAAATTATGAGCAATCCTAGCTAGTTTACAGGTGTGTATATCACTTGGTTTACTCATAGAGGTGTGGTGTCCATATTATAATTATCTTGTGTATTTGCGTTCATAATGGGAATAATGCCCCATGAGTTTCCTTCATCTACTTTGTCACCATGGCTGTGGCATCAGTCATTTGTCTGTGTTGATACTGTATGCATTATACCAATAGTATACTTGGATTTGATGATTGTCCACAATTTCAAGTCCTCCACAAAGCTGGTTGGAGAAAGGATGTGTAAATCAGTTTAGATGTCTGACACTTAAATAATGGACTGGAAAGGGCCTGCCACAGAGGGCTGAGGTATGGACTTGGTCACTAGACACTAGATAGAGTAGACTTCACACACTGCAACATATTTCTCTGTCACATTTGTATTCTAGTTGTGGTCACTTGTGATAGTTTCTGTGTAATACCTGACAAATGATTTTTGTCAAATGCCTTGGCCAAGTCAACTTACACAGGATGATAGTGTTGTCATCATGCATGCCCTTGGTAACCCTCTTGAAGACAGTGAACAGTTGTAACAGGCATGTTATAGCTTGAACAAATCAAATGTGGGTTTAGTACACAGTCGGGATGTTACCTCTGTCCTTTTAGAGAAGATCCATGATGACTCCTTGGCCTACCTCACAGATGAAGAGACTCAGCATGGGTGTATAACTCCATGCCCCCCCCCCCCAATTCAGAATGATGCATGTTGCTGTACACCCTTCTATGGAAACATAGGCTATCTCAAGGCAGTGTTGACATGCTGATCCAACTATGTCTGGTAGGTCAGATTTTAAGTCACTCTACAGGCATGTGATGTTGTCAGGGCCCACTGCTTCTGTGTTATTAGACATAGAAAGTGCATAGATGTGCTGTCCTGATTAGAATGAAAACTGAGTAATGTTTGTATGTATACTGTGACTAATGGCCAGTGGCAACTGGGTGGTGGCATATGAGATGAACTGTCAGCTAGCAGATTGTCTATGTCCTCGGGGTGGGTATCTATGCTGATATCCACACACAGATTAGTTGTATATCCACACACAGCTTAGTTGTGTTCCATAGGTTCATAGGTTCATAGGTAGGGACTAGGCTATTGGCTAGGGCCTATACAAGCCTAGCCAAAAAGGTACCCTGGCTTTCGCCACCCAAGAAAATTATTTTCCTGTGCCTCTGTCAAGCAGAGCAACAAAAGTGATCCTCAGGGTGAATTTCCTATTATTCATCCAATCATCAAGATTTTTCTTGAAGAGTGCTAATGAGGAGCTCTGTTTGACATAGATAGGTAGTCTGTTCCAGAGTATGGGAAGTCTCTGGGACAGGACTCTATCCCTCCAGCATGTTCTGTTTATTGTGGTGACAAGGTTTAGGTCCCTAGAGTGTGTAGCTTGGAGGGACTGGGATGTCTTTACATGGAGCATGTCCAACAGCTCTGGGTTTGACATAGCTTTGTATGTTAGGCAGAGATCACCTTTGAGTAGGCGATATGCAACATAGTAAAGCTGGAGTTTTTTGAGACGGTATGTGTAGGGCATCTGTTTGAGGCCAGTAATCCTCTTTGTGAGGTATTTTTGTGGCCTTTATGTCTTGTGAGGTACATACCAAAAGGGGCATTGTACTCTATAGTGGGTCTAATGAGTGATGAGTAGAGGGGAACAATGACCTCCTTTTTTTGGATAAGAAACCTTTTGTGATGAGGTGTGCCATGTAGAAGGATTTCCTGAACACTGTGGCGATGTGATTATCAAAGGAGAGACTATGGTCCACCTGTGTCCCAAGGTCTCTTATCACAGTTTTGCGGTTAAGTAGACTACCACCTATGTGGTAGTTCATGGGTACAGAGTTTTTACCAAAGGGGATGACAATGCACTTTTTTGCATTGAGCTTGAGGTTATGGCTTTGACACCAGGCATCTGTCTCAGTGAGGCTCTTTTGTAGGATGTCCACATCGTTAGGAGTTTCGATTATGACTCCTAGTTTGCAGTCATCTGCGAACTTAGTTAGCCAAAGACCTTGTGTGTTAGCCTGTACTTCAGAGAAGTAGATACCAAACAGGAAAGGACGCAGGACTGAACCCTGTGATACTTTACTTGTCACTGGTCTGAAGTCTGATTTGGAGTCTGCTACTTTTACAGTGTGGGTTCTGTCAGTAAGCCAGTTGGCAACCCATCTTGTGACATAGGGATTTATACCCAGTTTAGTGAGTTTATCTATAATTCCAGAGTGGGGGCTGGTGTCGAACGCCTTGGCGAGATCTAGAAAGGCTGTGTGAACCACCTTACCCTCATCTATGGCTTTGGTCTCTGCTTCAAGGAAGTCTATCAGATTTAGGAGACATGATCTGCCTTTTACAAACCCGAACTGTGTGGGGTCCAGAGTTTAAAGATCTCTAATGTCTGTGTTTATGAGTTCCATGATGATACATTCCATGGCCTTGCAGTCCAGGCTCGTCAGGCTAATGGAGCAGTAGTTCCCGGGGTCTGTCATTGCTCCCCCTTTGTGGAGTGGGATAACCATCGCAGTGCACTATTCAATGGGCACAAAGCCTAAGGTGAGGCTATGATTGAACATGGTACTTAGGTGGGGTGCCAGTTCATTCTGTAGTTTGTGTAGGAGGCAGCCTGGGATGTTGTCAGGTCCCATGGTTGCTGTGTTCTTGGCTTTGGAGAGTGAGGATTTTACCTGTGCAGCCATGATTACAGGAACTTTGCATTCTTCCGGTATATAAATGGGCTCTTTAGGGGGTGAGAGAGGGGGTGAGAGAGAGGAACCTATCTGCCAGGATGTTGGCAATATCAGTTGGTTCTGGTTATTTAGTGTCATTGTGCTGTAACTCAGAGCAAATCTGAGTGTTTCCATTGAGATTCCTGCCATAGCTATAGAATGCTTTGTGGTTGTCTTTAGAATCAGTGGCGATTTTGTTTTCATAACTAGCTTTGGAGGATTTTATGAGGGATCTCAGCTTCTTACTGAGGCTGACCAGGGAGTTCCTCCAATCATGGGATTTTACTCTTTTTTTATAACAGTTTCTTTCTTCTGTTGTAGAGTTTGTTTATGGCAGAAGACCACCAGATCAGCTTCCTTTTTTTGGAGGATAGCATCTTGGTACTGTTAGGGATAGCACGATCCATGCACTCGTGTAAGTGCTTATAAAGTGCATTTGTGTAGGATTCAGCAGTCGTACCTCTATTGTCCATCTGCATAGGTGTCGTGAAGTTTGCCACTTCTGTCTTAAGAAGTGTGAAGTTGGCTTTGGAGAAATTTTTTACGGTTGTTTTCCTGATGGGGGGTGGGAGCGGGATGTGGATGTCTAGGGTAATTATCTTGTGGTCGGATCTGACCAACAAGGAACTGACCTCTGGTGTGGAACACTGTTCACCCGTGTTGGTGATGACCAGGTCTATGATACTGCTGCCCCTGGTGGGGGTGGTGATAAGTTAATCCAAGGCATTGGAATTGATGAATTCCAGAAAATGTTGAGCAAAAGAGTTGGTACGTGAGTAGTTTTCCCAGTTAATGGTGGGGTAGTTAAAATCACCCATTATTAGGGTTTTGGGTTGTACCCTAATATTTTCCAATGTATCAAGAAAAGAGGAGTGAGAATCCTGGGGCATGGTGGGGGATCTGTAGCAAGCTACAATCTGGATTGCAGTCTTGCCTAGAGTTAGTTGAACTTGGATAATCTCGGATGCATTATGCTGAGTTACTAGCTTGGAGGTGTGGCTATCCTTAATGAATATGGACATGCTTCCACCTTTAGTGTTTCTGTCTGGGTTAGGTGGCTGAAAAGTGTGGTATGAATTATAGCCTGGTAATGCAAGGGTGCTCTCTGGAGCTTTGAACCAGGTCACTGTCACTGCACAGATGTTGATGTTCTCCATTTTAAGGAGTGCCTCGAGTGAGTGCATTTTGAGGTTTAGACTTCTAGCATTGAGTAGCATTACCCTCAGATTTTGCTTGCTTGTACCTGTGATGGTGGTGAATTTGTCATTTGAAACTTGCCTAAAAAAGGCACTATAGGGGTGGCAAGAGCCTTTGCCAGTATCTGGAATCCCAAGGGTGACAGGTGTAGGCCATCACTGGATTCCCTTAGAATTACACCAGAAGTTTAGCCAATTGTTGAATTCAATAATTTTGTCCTTGTACTGACTGTGGTAGCACTCTGGGTAATGGCAGGATGCTACTCAGGGCTAGGGTCATACCTGCCTGGGCTACAAGATCGGAGAGCTCCTCCATGTCTCTTTTCATATAGTCCAGGGAGGTATATTTCGGGTCATTCACACCAACTTGGACAATGACAGAGTCATATTTGTACTTGTTGTGGAGTGACCTGAGTGCGTGCATTATGTGACGAATCCTGGCACCCGACGGGCAACTGACAGTAACTTTCTCCTTGTTTAGCCTGGTGAGTGGAACATCAGCGTGCCCGACTATAGAGTCACCTATGACTAGAGTGTTGGGTACGTTATGCCTTATGGGCTGTAGTTTAGTGGCACACTGAGTATGTGGGCTATGTGTCATTTGGGTTGTGTTGGGGGGGGTGGAGGTTGCTTGCATTTCTGCTTTGGAGGTCTTGGTTGTTTGGGCATATTTTTATTGAGAGCCTCCGCAAATGTAGGCGTGTGTTTTGTGCTTCTGTGTGTGTGTTTTCGTGGTGTAGGTTTTGAGGGACTATGTGATGAGTGTGGTGTGGTGCAAGTGTTTACCTTCTCCTCTTGACTGTCTAGTCCAGTCTTCGGTGAAGAGAGCTTTGCTTCCAGCTTTGCTATATAAGTGCATCTCTCATAGGTCGTAGTGTTGGGTGGTAGGAGGAGAGGGTTGTCTGTGTACATGAGGCAATTGCTGCATTGCCCCAAGATGCCCAGATTCATCAGATAGACAGAAGAAAACACCGGGATCTGACCTTTTAGACATGCCTGGATAGGTGCTTATTTATTAAGTAGAATTTCATATGTATTGGAATAAATGGTTTGTGACAAGACCTCCATACAGCCTTGGTCATTCATCATGTTTCATACACTGTTGCAATGCACACAGACGTGAAGCTATACATATGTCACATACATATGTCACTTGCACAATGTATGCCAATATATGTTTCATGGATAAGTTTGAGCAGCCTGATGTCATATCAGGATACATTGGGGAGCACTTGTTTGTGGCTCATGCAGAGCATTTCCAGACACAAATGCTAATAGTCACCCAATAGTGCTGCAGGCCACCTCAATAATTCTTGCGTGTAGCAGTACAACTGGACATATGTAGAATTAATTCTACAAGGTTGCAATTGCATCAAAACTTGTGAAACACTGGTTGTCTGCATCTCAGCATAACAGCCATGAGACAAAACTTATGTGACCATGTAATCAATGTTGCTGTGTCTTTCGGCTTTTCCCGGTTAGGAGTCACCGCAGCAGAACTCCGGTCCGCTAATGATTGGCAGTACATTTAATAATGATATGTAGACACATGCACACCTGTGCCATACTACAAGTGTCACTATGATGACAGAATGTGAACTGTGTAGAAGGCTGATTTGCACCACTACAAAAACACATGCCTTAATTTGCTACCTATATACATAAAAGTGTATCATGCCATGCCAACAGTTCTCAGGAGGCATACTACTAATGCTGTTATAGAAGGAGCATGTACTGCAATGGCATCAATGGATGTAAATACATTATCGCACATCATAGATTGTAAGACTCTTTTGTAGCCATAGTGTACATCCACACCTTAATATAGCACATGTCAGTGACAGGAACAGTAACATATCAACTGTTCATAGGGTCATAGGACATTATTAGGCTAGTGGCCAACATGACAGGAAATCCTAGCCAGTATTATACCATGAAAAAAAATCCATATTATCTATATTATGGAAGACTGTGAGTATGTGTATACTTGTTTGATTGCATTACATCCTGCCACTGTCCATATGGGACATGTGCACCACACCATGACAGAATTGAGAGGGCTTGCAGAGGCTCATGGAAGGACTCTGCTTCATGATGTGTGTATGCATATTTGACATGATAACATCTCCACCTCAATGTAGGAAGGATGTCATGTGGACAGTGTAAAATGGAAGATGGTGGATAAATGGGGCTACATGAGAGGTTTTTCAAATGGTAGTGCAATGAAGAATTATTCCAAAGATCATACAATACCCATAACACACCACCAACCACACACACAACAGTAGACTGGACCTGATTTGAACATTGCACCTGTGTAGGTGTAGAATATAAATGCCATGCAACGTCACAGTGACAACACCACATATGTCTGACAGTAACATTAACACATTCCACTTTAGGGTGTATGATATCATCACTGTTTGCTGAGGTGAACATGTTGGGAGGAGTGCAGGAAATGGATGTTCAGTCACATCCCTGTGTAAAATTGTCTCAAATGTGAGAGGTGTATGTACAGACACACAGGTCGCCTGCTGTCAGATTTGAACCCCCCTCTATGTGTAGGTAATGGCATTTGCAAACACAGTAGTTAATGTTACTTCCACAGCACGTTTGTCTTGAATACTGTCAGATTGTATGTTATTAAGGATGACATCATGACTGTATGCTACAATGAGATGTTTGGAGTAAGGTTTAACATAGCTGAGGACTCATGTTCTAAAGTGGCTATCTGTTGATTACACACACACACACACACACACACACACACACACACACACACACACACACACACAGACACACACAGACACACACACAGTTGACAGTAGTGAGAATAGAACCCCTACCTACCTCTTTAGACAGCACAGTACTTAAAACAAACACCACAGCCAAGCCTGGCTTTTATAGTGTCTGGCAACACTTTCTAGCTGATGACATCAGCAGTGCCTGGGGAGAAGAAGATGGTAATAGCACTGTCTAACATGCTGATATAAAATGCTCTTGTGAATGTCAACCAGGTGCATACACACACACACGCACACACGCGCACACACACACACACACACACACACACACACACACACACACACACACACACACACACACACACACACGCACAGATGAGCAGACACACACACACACACACACACACACACACACACACACACACACACACACCAGTTTCACCTGGAATGTCCATACAGACACACACACCCATAACAGTTACATGGGTCAGTCATGAGCCTTACAGCTCTTTCTGTCTCAGTGGCTATTTGATACTTTATCAAAATGCTTGACTGTTTCATTTTCTTACTCACATGTACTGACTACCTTTTGTGTCAGCCTAGGCCTCCTGTCACCCTCATCTCACACACACACACACACACACACACACACACACACACACACACACACACACACACACACACACACACACACACACACACACAGCACCCTGTGCAAATGATGATAATTGTGCCATATTCCTGTTTTCTAACTTTTGCATTCGGGGATAAATACGTATTTTTGTCTGATGGTCAGGGTGCATAGCTGGGTCTATATCACCAGATCAAATGTTTAGGTTATCGAACACCTAAATTTCAAAATGGTATTACCAAAAGCAAAAAAACGCAAATGGACGATTTAACGCAGGGAGATTTCCCTTGGCCATTAGCCAGATTTTTACCATTTTTATCTACTGTGGAGCGATCTCATAGTTGGTATATTTAGTTGGGGGGGGTGTGGGGGGCACAGCTGCACACTTCGTTTGAGTTTAAATTTTGTTTATTTTTTTTTTTGTAGCGATAAAAGTCTTTCCCTGCTCTGTTCGTGGTTTTCAGTTTTGGTAATACCAGTTCGATGTTTAGGTGTTCGATAACCTAAACATTCGATCTGATGATATAGACCCACATAGATTGCTTAGTGTATCTGTTTTTGTGACTCTGTTTTGCAAATTGTACTGCTTTCTTACAGGTTTTTGGAATATGTACATCTCTACCAAACTCTTACACCAACAAAGCTGTACCAAGTCATAAATAAAAGTGTGACAAAGGCCCAGCAATGGGGAGAGTTTTTAAACATTGTGATCTTACAAACTTAAACAGTTGATGGAATAACAGGTTTTGCATTATGATTTTTATGTTTGTTCTGAGGGATATGGTGTCTAAAACTGAACCATGTGTCATTATTTTCAACTTCACTCTTTAATGATTTGCCTCTGCAAACATATGAAGCCAAACTGTGGACATTCGGTGAAAATCTTTATATTTTGGATGTAAGGCCTATTAGTTGATAGCGGACACATGTATTCCCATAAGTCACTGCTATCAAATCCTGATGTAATTTCTGTAAAAATCACTCACATTATACCTACATAATCAAGTAACAGTATTCAAGAATATGCCATTCATTTGTATTCTTAGACATTTATTTTTCTATTGCAGGTTCAGTACTTACCTTGCAAATCCAGCAATTGCAATGGTTTTAGTTCAGGGCTGACTCTGTCTGATCCTAGCACTATATAGCCATTATATGGGTAAGTAAAGGTTGTAAGTTGCCCTTTGTCCAGTGTGAGGGCATATTTTGTACGTCTACATCTCCTACACCCACAGCAGGTGCTGGTTCCCCCTCTGACTCCTCACTTTCGTGTGGATGTGGTGATCATAGCAGTGGTGGTGGTATGTGTGGCCCTTCCCCTTGCTGTTCCTGCTGAAGCTGTTTTCTCACAATAATGATGTGAAGCATAGCACAGATGGTGAAGATTTCAGCACATGAATAGGGATTGCACTACAGGGCTCCCCCAGATGTATTTAGGCATCAGAACTGTGAATTCAGCAGCCCAGATGCACAATGTATGATATTTCTTAAGTGTATCCCTCATTATAACATTCTTCATTTGGTGTGTGTGCATTTCTGATGGGCATCATCAGCCATAGTTCCAGTGCACAACCTGCATGACCCTGTGGAATATGTCCCTTAGTAAATACCTCATACAACTGACAGTTGTGCTACATATGTGCGTCGTGGTAACTGTCTGGGTTGCCAGCACACACATTCAGGATGACTACCTTAGTGTTAACACATAACCTTGCAATTAATTATTTATGTATAATACCCTTCCCTGTTCCCAGGGCGGTGCTTTGATTTCTACATATGTACAGTCTATGGCACCCAGGACTTCAGTGTCGTGTGCTACAGGGTAACACTCCTTCATAGTTCTGGCTCTGCCCTCAGGTGTACAGGGAAAATATATGTACTCACTGGCATGTTGTAGCATAGCAGTCAGGAATTAATGGAAGATCCCAGATGCTGATGCTTATGACACCCCCAGGATGTCATCTGTTGGTCACTGGAAGTTTCCTGTAGCTAAAATTCTAAGTGCTACACATACCTTAGTCTCCACTGGGGCTAGCTCTCCTTGGTTTGTCCTTGGTCTCAGTTGAAGACAACAGAGGTTGAAGAGTTCCTGTAGTGTGTCTCTATCCACCCTGTAGCTCTCTACAATGTCTTCCTCATGCAGATTGTGAAAAGTTAATCAGAGTCTATAAACCTTTTCCTTCTTGGCCATCATCTATTAGCAGCAGCATAGATATCGGCATGTTGCACATACACATGAATAAGAGCAACATCAGCCCCTAACGTTCTTTTCATGTAGCCAAGTTTCCATGGCTATATTCCAATAGGTTTTGGAATTCACAGGGAAAACCAGCACGGAGTCCACATGTTTGTTTATAGCTTGTTGAACAGCTCCTCCATCTTGGATTGGTTGATTAGCATTCACTTCAGCTGCTTATGCTGTAATTACCATACCAGGATGTTTACCGGCTTTTTGTGGCTCTACACAGCATGCAGAGCCCTTACTAAATACAAACCTGTGTGCTTTATTGAATATGCACCATTGTGTATGTATATGTAAATGTATATATATGTATATATATATATATATATATATATATATATATACATATATATATATATATATATATATATATATATATATATATATATATGTGTGTGTGTGTGTGTGTGTGTGTGTGTATGGTAGTGCATTATATGCATGCTAGTGTTAATACAGACACCCGGATTTACTATTTGTATGTGCAGGACTAGCTTAGTCCTGCATGGAGGTGGCCGTTTAGGAGCAGGACGGCAGCATGCCATGCATAGTAATAAGGCACAGTGCCTGAGCTCCTAGGCTTACATGGAGCTTGTAAGAGTGCAGGGGGTGTGTCTGAGAGCAGAGATCTCAGAATATACTTGCCCCCACAATGAAGAACAGCAGAAAGGGGTATGAAATGAGCGAGACCGCTCATAGCTGACCGCATATCCCCACCAACAGTATGCCTTGTGTACAACAACAGTATATATAAATAAAATGAAGAAACACTTTTTTTTTTAATCCAATTAAAGCTAACCGTGGGTGTGCCCATTGCTTAGCTACAGTTAATGCAGCTTAAATGTCTGAAGAGGATAACAAGGAAGATATATGCAAATGAAGCAGCATAGCAATAGTGTAGTGGGCAGAGCATTCACCTTGCAAGCAGGCAGTCCCGACTCTAGTCCCACTGCAGCACATTCCATTTCCCATGGCAAAGCACGTTATGAGTAACATTTATGTTGCATAACCCACTAAATAACATATTTTCATGAACTGGAGTACTGCAGTAAATGCACATGTGTGGTGTCAGTGTCATAATGAATAAGGCACTAGTAAGCAGGTTTAAGCACAGATAAGCAGTAGTAAGCATATTTAAGCACTAGTAAGCGGGCTTCAGCCCATTTGCACAGTGGTAAGCAATGCCTCCACTGGTTAAGCAATTATAAAGCTAACTCTCTGTAAGCAGATGTAACGGCAGGTTAGCAGTGCTTACCATCATGCAAACCCACTTACAACTGCTCAAAAGTGCCTTAATCACTCTGTATCCAATAGCCCTTGTTCTGGCCATCAACAAAATAAACAACTATGTTGGTTTCGAACACAGGACCCTATACACCATAGTCACAGTAGTTAACCACCAAGCCATCACAGAAGTACAGAAGAATGAGGTATCAGCAAACAAGTCCTCACCATAGTAAAACCAAACTGAACCTGTGACAGGAATCAGTATACAGTCATATGTTCCATAACCTACTAGATAATATAAATATGTGAACTGGAGTACAGCAGTAAGCATATACGTGAGGTGTAATTGTATTAGAGTGTTGAAGTCCCCAATAAAACACAAGGACCCCATAGAGTGTATGTACACATTAATCATAGATACCAGGCAGATATATAAGATGTAATGAATAAGAAACCAATGCCAAAAAGAAAAAATAATGCAAAGTCTAATTTAAGCAAAGCTAAGCATTGCACAGGCCAGCTTAGGAGGTGTAAGCAATGTATAGGCCAGCTAACTCAATGTGCCCAGTTTTATACCCCTTTAAACAATGACAACCTTTGTTAAGCAGGTTTTCCCATAGCTTAGCCTTTTCAAAACCGGCAAATCACTGAAAAGTACGGGAAATCAGCCCTACTTAAATCCAAGAGGCGGGAATACATCTCATAACTGGTTGTAGCTTCCCCTTGCAGGCACTATGGCAGTAAGTGGAGAAGGTGTGCGCTTCCAGGCCCAGCATTGGTGCATCGAGGAGTCCAAGGTCATGACAGGACTCCTAGTTAAACACCATGCTCAAAGACTGCTGCACGGCCAGTACCAGAGCTCCCATTGTAAGGTGGAGGCCTGTGACCATCTCACCCATGACTTCACCAGTGCCACTGGCATACACCAAACTGGTGAGCAGGTCAGGCACCACTATGCTGACCTGAAGTGGCATAAGGGGGACCTCTTGGAGGAGTGGTTCCAGGAGGCTAGAGAGGCAGGGGATTTTTCAGTTGTGTGTAAGTATCACCCCCGTATGTGTGTAATAATTGCCAGCTCAGGTATATCATGGATAGGTATGGCTAAATATTCCTCTTATATCCCCCACAGCTGCAGTGAAGTGGGCCACGTACCAGGAGGCCCACATCAGTTGCCTGATGAAGTTGTGACATGAGGCAGGTCAGTAATACTCATGCATTTACTTTCATAGGAAATAAAAATAAAAGTAGTAGTAAATTAATTGCTTGTATAAAACCTGTATTGTTCAAGGCAAGTACTACATACACTAGAAAATATGGCAGGAAGAGTCTCATATTGTTTGTAAGTCAATAAAAGTGTAATATCCTGACAAAACAGGTCTAACTGCTGGACTGTATGTGTATATCTTGGTATCATATGGTAATGTAGATATGCAATCATGTAATAGTACTGTAGTATTAAGCACTGTTACCCCCACCGTGCACCATAAATTGAATGTGTAGGAATGCCTGTATGACAGGTGTAATCCCCAGAGGCCATTTAGTACAACTGAGAGACACATAGACAGTAAACAGGGAAAATGCAGACAACAAAAACTGAATAGCACATACAACTGAGATGTGAATTGTTGTTTTTTTAGCACACACAGCCACGGTTCGCATCCTGCCAGTGGTAGTAGTCTGCATACCGAATCATACCCCACAACTGTACAGATATGCCCAGAATGTCTAGTAAAGTGGCCCATATCTGTTGCCTATCAACCTGTCCCCCTGGAAAATTAGTGGGATGATCCCGGATGTATAGGCAGCAAACAGGGAATACAACTGATTGACACACAGCTATGAGAAGAAAGCTGGCACACTAGCAACTCTCTAATAACTTATGTGACTAAGAAGCCACATATGTCCCATTTACACCCCAACCTGTCAAGCTGTGGTCAGAGTGTGTACAGTAACAGAGTGAGATCTATGTGCATAATAGTAATGTGGAACCTGGTACTGTGTGTGGGAACATTCAGGTAGTGCTAATAAACATTCTTCCCACTGGTCTGTCAGATACCAACACTGTGCCCAGAATTACAAGAATGATATGAAGTTGCTCTGAATAATGAGGTAATACACATCACTGTTGCCCACACTGTCCAACAACATATAACTGTCTAGGAAATCTGTGTATGAGTGTTGTAATACAAGGTCAGAATGCAAAAGCACATGGGATTAATAAGACAGAAAGCAGACAGGAGATACATAGCAATATCTATATAGCAGACACAACTGTGATGGACAATGTTTAAGTTGTAGCAGACACAGCCATGGTCTGAATCCTGGGAATGGAATTGGGCTGCATACAGATTCATACCCCACAACTGTACAGATGAGGCCAGAATGTCCAGTATATGTGCCCATATCTGCTACCTGTCTCCCTGTTCCCCTGGTAAGTCTGAGGGATGATCCCAAATGTTTAGCCTGCAAACAGGGAATACAAATGATTGTCAAACATCATAAGAACACACCTGTCACTGTAGCAACCCCCAAAACTGTTAGGAGAGTACTAGTTCAAGTATGTCCTATCTACACCCCCATGTTGTCAAGCTGTGACCAGAGTGTGTACAGTAACAGAGTGAGAGGTATGTGCATAATACCAATGTGTAATCTGGAACTTTGTGTGGCAACAGTCAGGTAGTGCTAGCAAACTTTGCTCCCACAGGTATGATGGATACGAACACTGTGCTGAGAAATACAGACCATTATAACCTGTACTGGTACTGTTCAATCTGGTATTGTAGGGAATTGTGAGTGTTGCAGTTTCTCTGAATAATAAAGTATCACTGGTCACTGTCGCCCAGACTGTGCTACATAATATAACTGTGTAGGAAAGCATGTATATGTGTGTGTCAAGTCACTAAAGGTGGAAGACGGCAATATTCTAGATATGTCCCGGCACACCAGCATGTGATCAACACATGGCCAGAGTCTGTGCAGAAAGAGTCAGATAGCTATGTGCAAAACAACAACCCAGAATTTGGGAGTATGTGTACATACAGTTAGTTAGTGTTAACAAACATTCCCTCCACAGGTATACCAGGTAAGAGGTGTATACTGCAGTTAAAACTGGTTCTTGTGTAATGATGATGACAGCCATATCTCTGTCCAAACTAAGGCTATAGGGTTTTCGTAGTATCACTACTTCATCAGATGTAAATCACAACAACAGAACCCTCCTTAAATACCATTAAAATAAGTCACATGTATCACATCATTTGTTAAATTAAAGAGACAAGCACTATAAGCAACAACACTTATAAAAACATGAAAAACTATTAAAAATATTATTTCATACCATAATTAATACATCAATATCTAAAATAATTCATTAAAGCAATAACATTCACAGAAACACACATAAAAGCATGTGCCAACAGCACTTTAAAGCACTAATACATAACATACTACCTAAAAGAATTAATTTCCTCTTAAGGGCTCTAGCCTTGAGATTAGGTCTAGTGGAACTCTATCATTGAGGCCATGCCCACCCCCCACCCCCATCCTAATTATCCATTTCGACTGCAACTGCTCTGTTTGATTCCTAATATCTCCCTTTCTATTACTTTCTATAACTTGTCCAATTACTAAAAATTTAAAATAATGTGTTATATCAGTCTCAGATGCATGTTTAGAGGGAGCAGTCACTGTATCATTCTTACTTATGTGGTAGTAGTGTTACCTAATTCTGTCCTTTAATGCTCTATCCATCTTACCAATGTAGAATTTTTTACATGTGATACAGTGTGCCAAATAGACAACATGGAAAGTATTGCATGAGGCTTGAACACTGAACCTATAAATTATACCCTGATCAGGGTGACTAAACACCCCACTACTATCTATATATTTACAAGCTTGACAATGTCCACACGCTGAGGTACACCCCCCATGTACACTAAACTGTCTCTGTTTGGATTAGCATAACCGTCTCTTAAGAGAACACATATTTTTATAAACAAATGATGGTCTTACATCAACTATGTCAGTGATATCACTATCTGTAGTCAAAACTCTCCAAGGTTTCTTTATAACTTCCTTGTAAAGTCTGACATCTCTGGAGTAGGACAGACAGACTTTCAGTCCACTGTTCCTACCAAATTCTTTTCCAGTTTTATTCTCATACTTCTCTCCAAAATAAGGCCTGGCTCCAGTATCTCTTAACCTAACTACCTGTTCAATGTTTTCATTGATCTTATGATGTTTGTATCCCCTTGATACTAATGCATCTTTCAGTAGTCCAGTCTGTATGTTAAAGTCAGATTCTCTCACACTTAATCTAGAAGCCCTGAAAGTCTGACTCCTGATCACACTTCTGAAGACATGTGGTGGATGCATACTTTCTTTATACAACAGATGATTGCAGTGCAAGGCTTCTTATATAATTCTGTATAAATATGTCCATCAATATCACAGATACTCTAACATCTAAACAATCCACAAAAGAAGTGGATATATTACATGAAAACCTCAAATAAGAAGTAATCTCATTCAAATAATTAATAAAATCATGTAACATAGATTCAGTACCATCCAAAATGAGGAAGAGGTCGTCCACAAACCTACGATATAATATGACCTGTGCTTTAAATGGTCCCTCACATATAAACTTTTGTTCCCAGACATTCATCACGACATTGGTATAACTATTGGCACATGAAGTGCCCATAGCTACATCAGGTCTTTGCCAGTAATAATGCCCATTAAATAAAAATACATTATTATTCAAAATACACTCCAATAATTGACATATTGATCTTATCTTGATGCTGCCAAAATCTGTGTGTTGTGACAAAAATTGCTTAGTGCTGGATAAATCCTCCTCATTTGAGATGACAGTGAATAAAGAAGTGACATCAAGTGTCACTGAATGCAACATTGGCCTTTTTCCATACATCAGAAAGGAATACAAATCATTTACAAAGTGTTGCGTGTCACGTAAGATATTAGGGCATGTATTCAATACTGTCCTTAACCCAAGATATTAGGGCATGTATTCAATACTGTCCTTAACCCAAGATATTAGGGCATGTATTCAATACTGTCCTTAACCCAAGATATTAGGGCATGTGTTCAATACTGTCCTTAACCCAAGATATTAGGGCATGTATTCAATACTGTCCTTAACCCAAGATATTAGGGCATGTATTCAATACTGTCCTTAACCCAAGATATTAGGGCATGTATTCAATACTGTCCTTAACCCAAGATATTAGGGCATGTATTCAATACTGTCCTTAACCCAAGATATTAGGGCATGTATTCAATACTGTCCTTAACCCAAGATATTAGGGCATGTGTTCAATACTATCCTTAACTGCTTCTCCACATAAATGGAGGCTGGCTCTGTACACCAGTTCCTCCCTGCTACTATGGGTCAAAATGGTGGGTTCGAGGAGTCTTTATGTATTTTGGGCAGGCTCCTACACTGTCAGATAATTATACCGCTCTCTGTCAATAATACAACCATCTAAGAGCATTAAAAAAGTGCTATTAACTTCTTTAATCATAACATCAACTTGTGCAACAGTCATTTTTGTATTAAAGCTTTTATCACCCTACATACTTTCCATTGCTTTATTATATACCTCAGTATCAAAAATTACTATGGGCCCACCCTTATCAGCGGGTCTAATAGTTAAAAGACAGTTGTTTTGTAGGCCATATAAAGCTTGAAATTCATCCTTAGACATATTAGACTTACCATATGTTCTATTGCCAGAACTATACATTCTGTAAAAATCATCCAAACAAAATTTCTCAAAAGCTGTAACTAAAGGATGAGGGTTAGGTATAAACGCACTAGGCTTGCTAAACAGTCTCCTACCATTATAACAGTCACTATATTCACTATTTTTCAAACACAATTTCAATAAAACATTTCTAATAAACAATTTAAAGTCAATAACTGCATCTGTGAAGTCTTGCTTCTGAGTGTGGATAAACTTTAATCCTTTAGATAATACTCTGATCTCAGCAGCAGTTAATACATGGCTGGACAAGTTCCAAATAAGTTTGTTCATACCTTGTTCAGGAACTTCTTGATAGTTGGTGTACCCATAGCCTCGTCTTCTGGCTTCCTCTTCATTCTCGCTCTCCCCCGAGAACGAGACCTGTCTGTGTCCCTCACCACCATCTTGATGGGTAAGGGAAACTTCCGTTGCCCCTGTAAGAAAGGGCCTGCAGTATGAACAGAATTCTTGGATGCTGACATTGAGCCTGTAATGGTTTTCACTATACTCCTGGAAACATTACTAGGGGCATTAGACTGATGCACCTGTGCTGTAACTTGAAAAGTATGCCTCCTCGCTCCTACAGACACAGTTGGCCTGTCAGCTGATTCAGTGCTTGCTGGCTGCAACGATACTTCACTTCCTGGATCACAAGCCTCACTCACATGAGGAGCAGTATTTCTGCTCAATGGTGAAGATTGATTCCTAACAACAAGAACAGTACTAACATCATCTTGCACAGTTCTCGGCCACATAAAGACATTGCCTTGCGCAAAATCTGCTCTGTCTCTGCATAATTTCTTCTGCTTGATACGACTCAGTCTACGTTCATATGCTGTAACGGAATCAATGACCTTTGTAATATACTTGTCAACTAGGTCATTATCAAAATAATGCAGCAGAACATTGTATAAGTCCTTTATCTGACAAAAAAGTTCATTAATCTCAGTTTGTGCATATTTAATACACAGCTGCATGTACTTGCAGCTACACTCTAAATTAACCATTTGCCATTCACTTAGCAATTGTGGTATGGCATTCCCTTGTGCAGGCATTAACAAAGCCCTCAGTCCTCTTGGAACTATTTTCTCTTGTAGACAAACCTCTAAATGAAAATTTTGGTACTGCAGTCTTCTTAATTTAAACATGCTGCTTTCAATAAGTCGAATTTTTGTCTTAAAGGCAGCAATATTCACAGGGACATTAGAAGAGGCACAGTCAGTATCACTAACACAAAATAGAGGGTTTGACTGACCCTCAAACATAGTAAAAAATCTTACTGTGGTGTGCTCCATTTCCACTTCATTATTTCTGAGAGTATAATCCAGTTCAATTATATCATTAGTGCCTTCAGCCATCTCCTTGCTCTGGTCGGTGCAATAAAAACCTTGTAACAAACAAATAAAAATGACCACCAACCACAGTGAGCACCAAGGTCCTTCCAAACAAATGTTCAACACATACAAAACACAGCAGGTGGACCCAGAAACGACAACAAGGCTTGTAGATGAACCAGTCTTTAATTCACAAAAAATAAGGACATAAGCACTTTCGTAGTATCACTACTTCATCAGATGTTAATCACAATAACAGAACCCCTCCTTAAATACCATTAAAATAAGTCATATGTATCACATCATTTGTAAATTAAAGAGACAAGCACTACAAGCAATAACACTTATAAAAACATAAAAAACTATTAAAAACATTATTTCATGCCATAATTAATACATTAATATCTAAAATAATATATTTTTAATTTATTTTTTGTGAATTAAAGCCATGTACTGAGAGCACTCAACACACACTGCCAGTGAAATATCTGACACAGGACCTGTGTGGTGGACAGACAAAACATGATAGGCACACTTCTGGCCACCAAGAATATAGTCCCACAGTTGAAAGCTATGCAGACAGACTGCATTCCAAGGTAAACTAGTATGTACACACACACCCTGTAACACCAGTACTATACAAAGCATAATGCAACTCTACTCACAATCTGACTGTAGTTCTGGAACCTCCTACAAATATGTAGCCAGCCTGAGTGTATCGGTTCTCCTGTAAGAGGTATTGCTACCTGCTGTCTGGAACACTGATGCCCACACACAGGAAGGATGTTCATCACACATGAAAGGTAAAGGGACCACGCCCACATGATGTAGGGATTTATAGAAGGGGATTGTCATGACAGTGGTAATTGGAAGTAATACACAGCAAGCTGCATGTAGTTAGCAAGTGGTGCAGAGGCCATCACCTGATCATGTGCATCACCTACTAAAGTCAGCCTGCAATCTATGCAAGGCAGCTCAATCCATTTACTGGAGAGAGAGGGGGAGAGAGAGAGAGAGAGAGACAGAGAGACAGAGAAAGAAAGAAAGAAAGACAATTCTCTGCAAAATTAAAGCCTACATCAAAGGCATTTAGCCAGCTGTCATTCAACAAGACATCATTCCCACAACAGGTATGTGAAGTACCTGGTCCATCATAATAGGATAGATGACGTGGATTGATTTATATGTGCCATCAGGTGTTGTTGTGATGATGTTCAACTGAACAACTGCTATGGACAATAGTGTCTGTCCCTGTGGGTAGTGGGCCATAGCCGTCAACTGTGGAGGTCAGCACTGACAGACAAGATGTAAGCCATCATAGTGTGTGTTGTGTAATGGGAAGTATGCATATTTTATGACCAATAGCTGGTGGTGGAAGTAATGCCATTATGATGGGCATGTGGGAGCCATGGCCCACCACTGGCAGGATACTGAGGTGAATCTGTAATGTAGCATGCCTGAATGCCATTGTTGTGTAATAGGGTTATCTGCAGTCGGATCCTACATATACCCCCAAATGTCGGGCCGTGTTCATATGTGGCTCCTGTCTATGTTGTAGCAAGGCAGAATAGTGCAGCTGTGCAGAAAGGTGTTGGGAGATTGTGGAGCTGGTGTCTGAATGTACCCGACATGTAGGTATGCATATGTGTACATATGTCACATATATAATATATATATAATATATATCTTTATATATTATATATATATATATATATATATATATATATATATATATATATATATAATATATAAAGATATATATGTATATCAGCATGTATGTCCAGAAATATACATATACCCATGTGTAGACATAGACATGTACACATATATACATCACATATATCTACACATATATAGATATATACCTATATACACATGTCTACATATATACAAACTCACACACAAACATATATGTATGTAAAGACATGTCCCCTATATTACTACCACAGTGATGCATGCTATGCGTGAGGCACCACCACACATAACAATACACAGATATCTACAGCTGGCAGTGTATGTAACATGGACAGGTATGCCACATGTTAGTCCCTTGTTGGGACCACATTTGCCCCCATCTGTGAAGTATGCAATGGGAATATGGGGACTTATGTCAGGTACACAAGTGGAGATGGTCAGGACTGGTAGATATAGAGGACAGTCTACATGGCTGGTATGTGACACATGAGGTGAGCAAACACCGTGGATCATGTGTGTGGTCTGTGATGTGGACACCCCATGGGCCCCAATATGGGCACAATGGGAACAAGCCTACCACCCACTGCTACTCACAATAGCAGTCCATGTCCTGAAGGTGCTTGGTATGAAAGCTGAGCAGAAGGAGCATGTTGGCCTGGTGAATGTGTACTGGGTGCCTCAGACTGATGTAGCACATCCCTCATGTGTCTGTGGAGCCCAGTATGGACAGATGCTAGATCTGAGCTCAGGGGACAGGAACATGTCTGTGTGTGACCTGAGGGGGTGGGCAACATCCCCTGGTTGGTTACACCTGATGGTATTGCTGTAACAGTACATGAGGAGGCCCCAGGTTGGGACACACATGTGTTATGGCCAGATATCATGGGAAGATGGGTTTGGAGAAGTGGATCTGCTGGCCAGTTGAACATATACATGTTATTGTGTCACTGTTATAGAACATATTTTGGTAGTAAGAGTTTACACATCCCCGTTACATGTCCAACAGCATGCATATATATCCCCAATAACACAGGCTGCCAGATATGCAGCAATCTCAAAGCAGCCATACCACTGGCATATATGTAACCATAGTGGTCCTGACAATGGCATGCAGGTGAATAGTCTGTAACAGGCCAGCAATGATAGTGTCCACACAGGGGACATGGTTACAATCACATTGCAGAAGTTGTGGTACAATACAATATCTGTCCAACTGCTAGATAAGCTGTAGCCATACCTAATGAGTTGTGTGCACAGTTTGTTGAGGCTGATATGTTGGGGGGAGACAGAGATGTGTATTATGAACTGTGGTAACCTTGCTGTATGAGTTGTTCAGTTTATATCTTTTAGCCAATATGGCACATGCAGGGTTGCCCATCTATTCCCATGTGGAGAATGAGGTGTTCATAGCACACATGATCCATCACTATCCAGTGCTGTTTGGCAGGCATGCACATGAGCAGCAGGAATGTACCTCCCTGTGAAATGACCTAGTCCACAGGGTCAATGATGTCAGACTGCACAACTGCAGTTATGACAGATCTGGCATCATTGTACTGACCTGCTACGCAATGCCTGTTGGCGTGCTGCTGCAGTCTGGGGGGATCACCTCACCACAGGGGGGCCATGCCATCCATCCCCTTGACACGTGTGGAGGAGCTCTTGGCCAGCCTCGTGGCACCTGCCAGTCTGGTCAGCTAACAACCACTGGACTTCTTCATGGAGGTGGGTGTCACCCACACACCAGCCGAGGAGCATGCAGGTAAGGACACAGGGCACATCACTAGACCACTGTTGTGTAAACAACTGCATTGATACAGGTAGATCAGGCATATTTGACATGTCATAGATATATTGTGTTGCTGCATTGTAGTGATAAACAAATGTCCAGATGTGGTTATATCATTGGAATGTACCACTGATGTATGGTAACACTGCACCCACCCTGTAGAACTGCCACATGTGTGGCCACTGACATTACATCTCTCACCCTCTTATGTAAGTCCCTCTGAGATACTAACAAGGCAGCAGCCTTTAGCTGGTGAGTATGTTTTATGTAGATGCTTGCCAAAACACTGGGCATGTAATGGTGATGGTATATTCCATGCACACATCTAACACACCTACCCTGAATGCATGCTGTACATGTTTATGTATTGTTGCTGTGAAATGTACGGTCTCACAGGGGTGACCATGATGGGCTATTGGAACGGTATGTCAGACACCTGCATGATAACTAACATCCTGTCATTTGATGTAGAAAGCAAGGTGAGCCAGTGCCAATAAGGAGATGAAGCAGACTCCGAACCCAAAATTGTAAGTACTGACCAACTCGAAAAAGCCACAATACAAACTCCAATGCGAACACTGCTTTATTGACCCAGGTTTCGTCCTTCCGAACTTCTTCAGAATACAAACTGTCTTCACATCTCATTCATTTTATACATCACCAATTATTCAATAATCACTCAATTAATAGCCTAATTTCCCGCCAAAAATTATTAAAAAGGAAATGGCATTTTATAAAAAATTCATACTATTTAAATACAACCAAATTCATTCAATATTAACACTCATACATATATATATATATTCTAAAGTATTATACTAAATATTCTTAAAAACTACTAATTATTAAGTACCTAAACAATCTATTTAGTTAAACTATGTGATACTTATTTGTGTATATACATATATGAAAAAACTGATTTGATGAATAATGTATCCAAAATGTATTGTATAATATCTGCCTATACTTATGTTTAATACTTAACTAAGAGCTATATTGTGCCAAAATATCCCTTATATGTATACAGTATGTAACAAAATATCTAAATAATAAAATGAACATGTAAATGTGCAATTAATATGTATATATAAAAACACAACCAGTATACCCTATATTATAGTATTGAGATATATAATATACATATTTGATTCAAATACAGTTGATGTTTATATGTTTGTAGTATGCAAATGAATATTTATTAAATTGATTATACTAACCTATTATGATATAAGTTATCCTGAACTATTAGTGTTCATGATTATGTATGTATATAAACTATGTATAACCAACTTTATAACTTAAATGATAATAATTGTGATATAATGTTTTGTATAATACCATACATCATTTATTGTATATTCTATTCAATTTTAATAATGGCATTATGGTCATATATTCATTTATACCAGGAGGTATACATGAATTGAGCTGAATCTGCCATTTTAGTTCTTCCATATCTAAATGATACATGGTTATTCTTCCTTGTGGATCCTGTTTAATTTGATTGACCACCATAAATTTGAATTTATGATTGTTATTATCTATAATATGTCTTGCTAGAGCATTACTATTTTTATGATGCTGAATATCTAATAAATGTTCTTTAATTCGTTCTCTAAATTTTCTTTTTGTTTTTCCCACGTAAAAGGCTTTACATTGTTGACACAATGCTATGTATACCACGTTGGTTGTAAAACAATTATAATGTCCATGTATCCTGATATTACATTCATTAACTCTGACATTGGTGCCTGTCTCATAAATATGACTACATGTGCTACATGTCCCACATCTATAATTCCCTTCTTTTGCTCTTTTATATATCTCGATTTTATTTTCTAATATATTTTTGAAAGAAGGACTCTTCTTATATACAAATTTTATTGGTCCATCAAATATTTGTCTTCCTATTTTGTCATTGATAAAGAATCCCCAATTTCTCCTAATGATATGTTCTATATCTTTAGAACTATCATCAAATTTAATAATATATAATGGGATGTTGTTATAACCATCTTTATCCAATATATCTTCATTATCAAGTGATATTTTATTTAACGAACCTGTTTTTAATATTGCCATATAAGTTCCATTTTTTCTTTTATTTATTACTTCATTAAATATTTTGACACAAAATTGTTCAGGGTATCCCCTGTTCATAAATAATTGCATGATGTATTTCATTTCTTCGATGAAATCTACTTCTTCACTTACCATTCTGGCAGCCCTGACCATCTGCCCTTTAACTATGGCTTTTTTCTGATGGCCAGGGTGCCAGCTGTCGTAATGCAAGTACGGATTTGAAAAAGTAGATTTCCTATGTATTTGTGTTTTTAAATTGTTTGTTTCTTTGTTATATGTTATATCTACATCCAAATAGTTAATTTTATATTCTTGGACATTATAGGTGAATTTCAAAAATTTAACTGTGGTATTAATATATTCTAGAAATTTTTCCAATGTATTTAGATCTTTATTTTTATCTTTATCCCATATGATAAATATGTCATCCAAATATCTGGTATACATAATAAGGTGGTCCCGAAACTCTGTTGTGAATAGATAGTTGTGTTCCCAATAACTCATGATGAGGTTTGCATACATGGGGGCACAAGGTGCCCCCATGGCTACTCCACTTATTTGTTGGAAATAACTTCCTTCAAAAAAGATATAATTATTATTAAGTACTATTTCCATAAGATTTATTAATGTGTTAATTTGATCTTGTTCATAAAGATTCGTGCCATATAGTTGTTCTTCAAGCCATAACAGACCTACATCATGAGGAATTGTGGTGAATAAGTTAACGACATCTATTGTTATAAAAACATATTCTCTCTTCATACAGATCTTATTAAGTCTACTCAAAAAATCCCATGAATCTTTGGTTATGTAACTGAAACATTTCATACTTTCCTTAAAAAAATGATCCAAATACATGCTTATATTGCATGTTACACTTCTCTGTCCATCTACTATGGGTCTGAATTCAAGATTATTAAGGCCTTTATGTATTTTTGGTATTCCGAAGATACCACTGATAACGGGATGTTCATTTCTTAAAAATTCATATTCTTTTTCAGTGATACCCCCTTGATATAGCATATCTTCTAACATGTTATCTATTCTTTTGTAAGCTATATGCACTTGATTTCTACTAATTTCTAGATATGTCTTACTCATTAACATGTTAATCATATATAAACTGTAATCGGTGTAGTCCATAATGACTATACCATTACCTTTATCAGGCCTCATAATTCTGAAGTTTGGATCATTTTTTATGTCATTAAGTAGTTGTTGTTCAATTGTTGTGATATTGACATGTTTATTATGTATATATTTTTTATAATATGTTCTCATATCATATTCACTTCTCCTTTCAAAGTACATAATTTCATCATTCATGGGTGGATTGAATAGGCTTGGTTTCGTGAACATTCCATCTACCCGATTGTGACATTCAATACTGTTGTTGAAATATGCTTTTAAATTCAATTTCCTTGCAAATAGCTTTAAGTCTAATATAGATTCTACCATATTGCCTTTAATACATGGGACATAACTAAGTCCTTTTGAGAATAAATCAGCATGTTCTACTGTTATATGCTTGGAAGAATAATTATATATTTTATAATCTTGCTTTGCATTCATGATAATTTGTGGGTTACTTAAAAAGTGCTCATTGTTATTTGCTATTAAATCTATATTCAAATTTGCTTCTACATTTGCTTCTTGTAGTTGCATACTGTCGTCATTCCCAGTGATATAGTTATCTGGATTATAATCTATGTAAAAATTAACTAAATGATTATGATCACTGGGATGTACTGTTGTATGCTCTGTACTAAATGTATTACTTTCTATATGTATACCATCACTGATGCCATCCTCTTTATACTCATACGTGCTTAATTCTAATAACACTTTATCATGCTCATGATTATCTGTATCTTGAGACAATTGAATATATGAACAACTGTTATTATCATACTTATGCATACTGTTGTTATCATGTATCACATTTGTGATAGGTACATAATCGTCTGAAGAAGTAATTGGTACAATGTAATTGTCAGTATTACAAGTAGGCATGATGTAAAAGTCTGTGTTGGACTTACTCACAATATGGAATTGATGTTCCGAACTGTCCAAGGGAAAAATGACATGAGGTCCAACAGGAAGTACCATTGATGTCTGTGCTTCGGTTATACCACCATTGATGTCAATTACAGTCTCCGTTTTTTGCCCGCTGTAAGTCCCAAAAAAGTTTGTTTAGGTCTAGTGCCTATTGTGTGAAATTCTTGCTGGTTATTCACTTCTTGTTGATTCTTTAAACGATCCGAACGCCTTATGCCTTCATCTTGAATCTCCTCGCCTTCATTACTGATGTTGTCGTCATCACCCTCAAACGGCGGATTAGCGTCATCAACATCCTGTCATTGTGGAATGTGTCCAGAGGGAGTAACATACTGGTGGTAGTCATGGCCTACAGTAGTGACATGTTCGGAACAACACCCATATATACAGTGCAACACCAGTGTATATACCTGAAGGACAATGACAACTGCTGCAGAGATACACTGTGACATAAGGCATTACAGTAGCCCACATTATCACCTGGGTCTAGGCTGCAACATGTGGTGTTCAGTGTATGGGACACTGCAAAGTGACACATGTGTAGGGCTTACTTGTCATGCATCTGCATAAAAGCTGAAGGAGGGGGGGTCTCAGCATGACACACCAGTGCACTGCAGCAGGGATCCTAAGGATGGTAGGAATGGCTCTATCTGCACATAGTCAGGTTCAGGACCTGTAGCAGCCATAACCCTACCCATACAGCAATAGTGACGGGAGTGTGTGAACACCATGGGATGTGCACAGGAGTAGACCTTGCAACCATGCAGAATAGGGGGACATGTGTAGGGATACTAAACATACACTGGCAAATGCAGATGGCCCATGCAGTTATACCCCTGCCAGGAACAGTGACTGCTGTAGTACACACAACAAGAGGTGCAATAAACCATCATGATAAGGGTGTGCACACATATGCCCACATGGTGTGTGTATGCATTGCGGTCAGCAGCCGCACACCTAACACAATCCATAGACACTGCATATGAAATTACAGGATATATGTCACATATCGGGCTCGTGTAGTGCTAAGATATGTGATGATGTGGTCCCATGGCAGATCAATGATGTGTGTGTAAAATCAATAAAGGTGTGTACACCCCTATAGCCAAGGTATGCTTTGATGGTTGTCAGTGTAAGAGTATTGCAGTGGTCGTATATAGTCTATTGATGTTGACAGCTGTAAATCAGGCATCAGGCATCAAGCATTCACCAATGAAAACTGTCCACATATCTTCCCAGGTATGTGTTGCTGAAAAACCAAGGGTATGTGGGAAGTAAAGCTGACATAACTGACACAGTACTACACATTCTGCAATGGGTGGTACACCTGTGAGTTGTGGTGCACACTACATGGCAGGGTGCAGAACAGGTGCACAGCACCACTGTGTATATGGGTGCAGTGTTATCCAGGGGAAGGGGCATCACCTAGTGACACAGCACATGCATCACACACATGTATACTGTTGCTAGCATGGATTGACTATAGCTGAACTGCATGCTGTTTAGCATATGTTCTGCATGTTGGCAGATGGGTAATAGGAGGACTGTGTGTACTAGCATTGTGCAACCTCACCTGTATGTGTGTGTGTGTGTGTGTGCATCCTGGTGGTTAGTTAGTTTGCCTGCATGGTCACTCTGGTGAAGTGGAGGGAGGTAGATGCATGTAGGATGCATGTGTGTGTGTGTGTGTGTGTGTGTGTGTGTGTGTGTGTGTGTGTGTGTGTGTGTGTGTGGCCATGTATTCACATGTGTGATTGTGTGGTGTTCATACAGCTGTACCTCCCTTTCGGACCATGCAGTACATGGACATGGAATGCCACATTACACACCAGGAATACCTGTCATGTGTGTAATCACAGGACAGAAAATAATATAATATCATCTGTAGCATGGAACAGGCATCCAGAGGGAAGGTAGACACCAGGTAAACACTTAGTATCGCAGTCAGCAGATAGTTCACCTACAATCCACGTATGCAGCTCTACAAATGCATTGGGGAAGTACTAGTTAACACCAGGGAGTGTATAGAAATATTGCAATTTTCACCTACAATCCACGTATGCAGCTCTACAAATGCATTGGGGAAGTACTAGTTAACACCAGGGAGTGTATAAAAATATTGCAATTGTCACATGATAGGCTGAAGGAGCAGCATATCTGGCATTACATACACATGACACCACATTGCGATATATTATGGATACAAAATTGTAGCCCACACATATAGGGGCCATGCACACCATTTCTGGGCATACAGTGGGTGCATACCGAATGATAGCAGTGAGGCCATGTAAATCCACTACATGCAGGTCAGATAGGTAAAGTAGCAACAGGCCTTGTGTTGCGACCACTTGGGTGGGAATTTTGAGGACTGTGATGTTAATGAGTGGTATCAATGTGTGTATGTTAACAAGTATGATGCAGGATGGGTAACACGTAGACATATACGTGGGACTGTCTGTAAAGCCATGGACAGGTATGTATTATGGAGGTATGTGTGTGTGTGTGTGTGTGTGTGTGTGTGTGTGTGTGTGTGTGCGTGTGTGTGTGTGTGTGTGTGTACTGTTAGGCAATACTGTACAGGTTTTAAAGCGAGTTTATTGTTTTCGCCCACAGGTGGCGAGGTGGGTCAGGGTCCCTCCTGCATGCAGTCTGATGTTGTTGTCCAGACAGACACTGAAGTTGATGATAATAATCTTGAGACACAGGTGGGGTTGTCAGGAGCTTACACTGCACCAACATCACAAGTGGCCATAGCGGAAGGACAGCTGGCATTCGGTGGCAGTACCCAGGAACATGTGGTAACAATGCCTACTGTGTCTGGTCACAGCAGGCATAGCCAGATGTCCGGCAGGCCACCACATAGGCAAATGTCCCAGGGTGCTCGTGGTAGGGACGCTGGGCATCATGCCCCTGGCAGAGGTGACTTAGCTGGTACCAGCAGAAGCATGTTTCAGGCTGTCATGGTGGTGCAGACACATATAGAACATTACCACAGACAGGGTCTGAGGCTGCAGAGGGCTGCTCTCACATCTTCAAATGACAATGACCATGAACTGGCTGGTGCCATCCATGGATTAACTGAGTTCATGGATAGACTGTCTGTTGAGATGATGGCCCTCATCAACAGTGGTCTTTCCATGCTTGAACATGTTATGAGAGTGCATCGACAGCCGCGTGGATGTAGGCCAGCAATGCCGACAGCTGGTAGTCAACATGGATGTGCCAGGACACCAAGGGGCTCCCGTAGTGGCAGTAGCAGCCCCGGCAGTGTGGGTGGTGTGCTGTCCACACCACACCACAGCAGACCACATGCATGCGGTCCTTGCCAGTCCCAGGAGGGACCTGGTACCAGTGGACAAATGTCATCAGCAGGAGAGACTAGCACACCGAGGCCTGTACCTGGATGTGCCCATGGAACACCTGGCAGGCACAGTCCACGTGCCCATGGCCAGACACAGTAAACTGCACACCCTGCCAGGTATGGTCTGCAGCTGTCCATAAACACCTGTGTAGGGCAGTCACATGACATAACTGTGTGCGTGCATGCCCACACACTATGCAAACACACCTAGGGCAACCTCATACCTACACACACCACATCACCTTGCCCAGCTCCCCACAGTACACCCCTCACCCACACACATGGTGTCAAATTTATGGCCCACCCTCAGCCTCTGGCAAACCAACACTACACCCTGTGCATATGATGGTACCTGTGCCCCATCCCAGTCATCCATACCATCAAAGCAGGGACAGGCTGATATGGTTCTGATGCACACAGTGACTGTACAACAGTGTACCACAGTACTGCAGTGTGACATGTTGTAGGGAGTAGAGTGTGAGGCATATTTGTCAGATAGTGTAGCTATCCAGCAATGATGCATTATAGCAATTAGTAACACTGGTTGGTTGTGGTCTATATAATGTTTTCCATTTATGTTGTAGGTGTACATGGGTCAGCAATAGGATGCCATGCGCATATGATGATACCTGTGCCACATCCCTGTCATCCATACCATCAATGCAGGGACAGGCTGATATGGTTCTGATGCACACGGTGACTGTACAACAGTGCACCACAGTACTGCAGTGTAACATGTAGGGAGTAGAGTGTGAGGCATATTTGGCAGGTAGTGTAGCTGTCCAGCAATGATGCATTATAACTGTTAGTAACACTGGTTGAATGCAGTCCCTATAATTTTATCCATCTGTGTTGTAGGTGTACATGTGTCAGCACAAGGATGGTCTGCAGTCATATTCCACAATGGGATATGTCACTGTGCTGACACCATGGCTGTGACATATCTGGGGTACAGTCGAACACATTTCACAGGTTACTAAACCAGTTATTGCCTGTGCCACATGGACAGGTGGTCCGCTGAGGCATGTATACCCTGCAACCTGATGCAGACCCCTCAACATACATGCACACTGTTACTTGGCAACACTGGGATTAGACCCCTACCAAGCTATGTTGTGATGCTGCCATCTGTGGCTTACATTGCACACGCCACACAACGTTTAGGGTGAGGTGTGTCCCAGGTTACATGGTACATGCAGAACATCCCCGATATGTACAGTATGCTAATGGGGGATGTAGTGGGTGTATTTGATTGATATATAGTGTGACATACCATTATATACACATTTACAGACACATAACAGCCAGGCACACATCTGAGATACCATGGCCTATCGCTGCTAACTAACATGACTGTGTCTCCAATGTGTTACAGGTAGGCTGCACACATCACATGCATAACTGGCTTGGATTGTGGTAACAGTTACTTGTATGATTGATGGTGACAGTGGTAACCATAACGTGGTACATGGGACATATACCTGGTGTACTTTGGTGTAATAACAGTGTACACAGCACCCACATCCCCCACTGGATATTGTGCTCCCTGAAACCCATGATGGCACTCTGCCATACCCAACATCACACATTGGCCGTGACTGAGAAACAACCAATAGTATACCTCAACATTGGTACTACAGGGATATGCATCTCATGCACATGCCACACGCATAGTAGGGCGTCAAACAAGTGCATGTTGCCTGTACATATCCCAGCTGGATACCTGCCATCTGAACATCTGTACAGGGACTGACAGTCAACAGCTTGGCAGGAAGCTATGCAGTAGCATGAGTGCATTGACAGACCAGTAAGGGGTATATACTGTGACACAGCTCTCATACCAGGGATACAACAGGGAGGCCTCAGTGTCCAGTCATACTTGCAGGTGTGCCTGTTGTCAGTACTACACTAAGCACTCAGCTCTTGCCTGGGTTAGCACTGTCAACAGTAGTACTGCCATGATACACTGCATGCCAGTGTGACAGCACATACCCTGGGCTACTGCACCTGTATGTAACACATTCACATGGATAACAGTGCTGTACAGGCCTCATATATGTCTGTGTCCCACACATGACACTCACACCCCTTGCTACTGTAATGACAACACATAGGTGAATGTATCGTTGATGGCATTACATACACTTATTACAGGTTATCAGACTGGGTTGTGTGGCCTGGTTACCAGGGCTAAGCTATGCTTAGCAAGTATCAGCATTGCTGCAATATAAAAGATAAGCTGATTTGCACACTGGTAAGCACCACCTACACTGTGTAAGTGCCCATACATTTACTCATAGCTTAGCATCGCTTAGCTTCAAGCAAACCCACTTAAAGCTGCTCAAAACTGCCTTAACCACTCTGTATCTGACAGCCCTTGTCCTGCCTAGCAACAAAATGAACAGCCCATAAAGGTCTTGAACCAAGGACACTTTACACTGAAGTCACAGCACCTAACCACTACGCCATGACTACTGTGAAGACTGCTGTTGCTTTACCAGTATAGCTGCCAATACATATAATGAGTAGTATTGAACATTTCCCTGTAGTTCCTAAATTGTGTAGTCCTTGTTATTAATATGACTGTTACATCACATATGTTGTTCTATCATAATGTGCACATAGCAGATATGGTGAGATACATGTTGGAGGGTATACACAACTGTGACGTTTACTCATCACAGGAATATGGTTGTGTACATATAATATTTCTATATATGTCTACATGTACATACACATTCATACTCATAAATATGTCTGCATACACATAGTGCTACATATATATGGCCATGTGTACATCTCTTTGTATGTACATATGTATATATATATATATACATATATACAAATATATATATATATATATATATATATATATATATATATGTATATATATATATATATATATATATATATATATATATATATATATATATATTCTGATATACCTACTACTGTCAATATATATGTAGAGATCCATACATCACTATCTGTATATGTGTAGACATCTATTGCTCTGTATATGTTTATATCTGAGTGGGTATATGTATATCTATGTACATATACATACCCATCTATATCTGTTGATATGTACATGTGTAATTTTCTATATAGATATCTGGATAGTTATATGTGCATATAGTTTCACCATATGTCCTGAACATGGAGTGTAGCCCTACCTCAGCCTCTATAGTCCCAAATTCATAGTACAGGGGGATGTCAGGTATGTATAGCAGGTACATTAGTAGACATGATGTGTATGGGAGGTCACATCTGCTTTTCATATGTGTGCCATTGTCTACTGACAGACATCAAAAGGACATCATAGTACAGCACCACTGCTAGCACGTAATGCTCCTGTGGACTACAGCAGAGATACTGACCAATATATATGTGGACATTCTGACACACTGTGCACAGTCCAGAGGTATAAACAGAACCCTTTAGTGCAAAGCATGTGGACTAAGCCTGACAATACGGATGTTAACAGCCACGTAGATGGGTATAACACATAACGACTGGTATACATTTGCCCCCATAGGTTATGCATTCACACACCCCTGTCTGTCCTGACACATAATAACTGCTGGTACAGAGGTGCCATGGCCACCTACTACCCACTAGATATTGACATACATCTGTACAGCATCCCACTGCTCTGTCTGACATATATGACTGTTAAGGGAGGCCTGCCAGCAGTACATCTGGCAAGTATCTGAACATTACATCTCACTAGGTAAGTACACCAAGCTGCTAGGCATGTAACAAAGCACTGTGCAGGCTACAGGCAGAATGGCTCAACACTGTCCTACATCTCCTATATGTGAATGCACATGCACCTGCACAGATAGCAGGCTCTACAGGCATGTCAAAGCACAGGGTAAGATACACCTGTGTGAAAGTGCATAACCACAACCAATGTGAACACAGCCACAGCCACATATGGTAAGCTAGCATAATATTACAGCATATGGACTATCTGTTCGACACCATCCTCATATGTGCCACTCACACACTAACCCTACATACACTGGGCCACTCCACAGTGTGGTCTGATGCCTGTCTGTGGTATGGGACATGTGTGTGTATGGCCCTACAAACATGAAAGCCAATACGGTAACGTACAGTGGAGCAGCATGTAACGTCAGATAGGACGGGACCAAGAACAATTACATCTACCACAGTCTATTCACAGGCCAAAGTATATATTAACAATACACACACTGTCAACATTCACCATAAGTACACAGACCTCAGGACTGTACAAATAACCACAGATTGTCCAGGTTATGTCATCAAATATAACCCCTACTGTACATAACATGTGTAGCAGTCTGATATCTCACTGGCTTATCAGATATGATGACACTAATGATGGTGTACAGCACATATGCACCTCTTAATGCATGACATATGTACAAAGGTTGACAGAGTTGTGGCTGGAAGCACATACACAGGGCCATTATTGCCATGTTGCTGTGGTAACCTCATACAGTTACTGTTGTAACAGGGTTTGTTGCAACATATGTCCTATGAGGGATATGAAGTCAGTAACTGTCACGGCTTTCACCATCTACAGACTGCAATCCTCACACTACCTTCTGCAGTTCACAGATAGATGCTCTATGAGAAACACATGGAACCAAAGGCACCACACACTGCCCAGTCTGCAGATGACCCTACAGATGAAGATTCCTCATAAACATAGAACTGACATGGCGGGTATTAAAACATGTAGGACAGCCATATCCACACACACCCTGTTAAACCAACATTACTCCAAATGCAGTATAGCAGCACTTACAGTCTGTAGTCAGGTCAGGCACATACCTCTCCTGTGTGTTGCCCTGTTTCCACAGTGTATGTTATTAGAGGTAAATCCCCAATCCATCTGAGATGCTGTTTGCCAAACAACAGATTGAATTCCTGCTCACAGTGAATTAAAAGGCCCAACACCAGCATGATGTTCCTAGATATTTGAGTGTGTTCCCATGCAATTGGCTATGGGAATGTTACCACAGCTGTTCCACATGAAATCAGCTAGGGGAGGGCTGCAATTCATGCAGAGGCCAGCAGCTGATCATGAGTATCACTTAAAATACACATGCTGCTGCCTAAGCAAAGCAGGTGTAGGTCTCCACATCCACCAGAGAGAGAGTGAGAGAGGCAGACAGAGGCAAAGACAAGTCAGGGAGGGGTGGGAGAGTAAAACTTAAGCATGTTTGTGTCGCACATCTACCAGCACAGGGCATCAAACCCCTGACAATTATGTAGTGCTATCACATTTCTAGGCCGTTATTGGATGCAGCACATAGGTTACATGTTGTGGACCCCTCAGAACGTATATGTGATGGTGAGTGACATCTTAAACAGGGATATTGTAGCTATACAGTAGTTGCAGTGCACATGCTTGTTCACATGAACAGGTGCCAGCGTCAACACAGCCACATTCTCACAGAGACACGCACACATTTACACAGTTGGCAGGGCCAATCATACAACTCATCACTAGTGAGCTTACCACAACACATTACTGTGCAGGTATCACATGCACCACAGGGGTCATAGGGAGGTTATATGGGCAAAGGGTATGAGGAAGTGTCTGACATCAGACAGCATGCTCCAGTATGCCAGTGAGGGTTGTAGTGAGAGTGAATGTGAACACACACACATGGTGCCAGTACTGACATGCATGGGTGCTTTGCTTCATGGGTGCATAGAGATCAACTATACCAAATAGCTATACATGGCTAGGTGATGGGTATACCTTGGCATCAGGCCACATGACAATGGTCTGCATTTTGGCTCAGGGCTGTAGTTTCTGGATTTGCACAGACAGATGGGTATTGTATTCACCATCCAATCACCTGGGTGACTAATGCTTGTGGTCAATGCTGTGCATTGCTTGCCATGTATGTGTTCCTTAGTCCATGACATGGACGGTGTCTGTGATGTGCACACCTCCCATATGCATGTACAGTGACATGTGGAACTGTATCTGGGGTGTCTGGCCCATGTTGTGTACACAGATTATCATCAGATGTGCCAGTCCGGGCCTCATGTGATGGGAAATGGTAATGGTCAGCAGGTTTACCCTGCACCTACATTGATAGCAAGCAAATAGTATTCCCTGGTGTCAGTCGCATCTGTCCATACAGGGCATGTTTTCAGGCATGGTATGTTCTTTGTGGGTCACATTTGATGGCACCACAGGTGTTGCAGGTGTCCAATGGGGAACATGGGGGAGGTGTACTGTCTTCATGTACGTGCCTATTGGACAGATGGACAGGGTGTCATGCCCTCTGTAGGCCACTGTAATCACTCCATAGTTACTATCAGTGGGAAATATACAGTGTACTACCAACATAGCGGCTGTTGCCTAGGCAAGTGTGTGTGTGTGTGTGTGTGTGTGTGTGTGTGTGTGTGTGTGTGTGTGCGTGTGTGTGTGTGTGTGTGTGTGTGTGTGTGTGTGTGTGTGTGTGTGTGTGAGACATTGGTTGAGAGTGCTCTCTAGATAATACTAGGGTTGCTAGCTTTGTTTGCTTGGCCTTGATGTTACATGTATGGGTATGGATTTTCACCCCAGTCTCTCGGCTATTTCACATCTGTTATTCCTGTATGGTGGACATTGTGATATACACTAGGGCCACCATATAAGAAATTTGCAAAACCCGCTCCACATTGGGCCCAGTTGTTACACACTCATGACCACCTCCACACAGGATATAAGTTACAAACACAGACACATACACACACACACACACACACACACACACACACACACACACACACACACACTCACACACACACACCTATCATGTCTGGGATTAGAACTCCTACCTAACTAGTTTATTACACTACAGCAGTATGCAGTTATAGCATGTGCTACATAAATTGCATGAGTAATCCTTCCTCAAAGGTGTATATCACATTGGATGACATTAGCAGGATTGCCAAAGTAGGACATTCAAATTGTAGTGAGTGTGGCTGGGCTAAAATGCATTGCTCCCTACACAGACATTGAAACACACACACAGCATCCACAATCAACATGTGTGGGTATAGAACCCCTAACAACGGTCTACATCACACTACAGCATGAAGTTGTTATAGGATGCACCACAGTGATTGCTGGAGAGCTTCTTCCCCAAAGGTGTATTTTACATTGGATGACATCATCAGGATTGCCAAAGTAGGGCATTCAAATTGTAGTGAGTGTGGCTAGGCTAAAATGCATTGCTCCCTACACAGACATTGAAACACACACAAATCATCCACAACTGACACGTGTGGGTATAGAAGCCCTAACAGAGATCTACATCACACTACAGCATGAAGCTGTTATAGGACGCACCACAGGGATTACTGGAGAACTCCTTCCCCAAACGTGTATTTCACACTGGATGACATAAGCAGGATTGCCAAAGTAGGGCATTTGAATTGTAGTGAGTGTGGCTAGGCTAAAATGCATTGCTCCCTATACAGACATTGAAACACACAAAACATCCACAACCAACACGTGTGGGTATAAAACCCCTAACAGAGGTCTATATCAAACTACAGCATGGAGTTGCTATAGGATGCACCACAGGGATCATTGGAGAGCTTCTTCCCCAAAGGTGTATTTCACAGTGAATGACATCAGCAGGATTGCCAAAGTAGGGCATTCTAATTGCAGTGAGTGTGAATAGCCTAAAATGCATTGCTCTCCACACGCACACACACACACACACACACGCACACACACGCACACACACGCACACACACACACACACACACACACACACACACACACACACACACACACACACAATTTCCAGGTCTGGGATTAGAATTCCTATCTAGCTATTCTATCACACTACAGCAGTACGCAGTTATAGGACATGCTATGGAGATTACTGGACTACAACCTTACCAGATGTGTATTTCTAGGTGGATGATATCAGCAGCCTTGGCAAAGTACAGCATTTGGATTGTAGGGAGTGTGACTACCCTAAAAAGCATTGCTCTCTACACAGACAGTCAGACAGACAGACACACACACACTTGCCACATCTGGGATTAGAACTCCTACGTAACTAGTTTATCACACTACAGCAGTATGCAGTTATAGGATGCATTACAGAGATTACTAGGCTGCAACCTTCCCAGAGGTATATTTCTAAGTGGATGACATCAGCAGCCTTGCCAAAGTAGAGCATTTGAACTGTAGGGAGTGTGACTGCCCTAAAAAGCATTGCACTCTACACAGAGACAGACACACACACAAACACACCCAGTTGCCATGTTGGATTGAAACTTCTACCTAACTAGTTTATCATACTAAAGCAGTACGCAGTTATGAGATGCCCCACTGAGATTACTGGGCTACAATTCTCCCAAAGATGTATTTCACAGTGGATGACCTCAGCAGGCTTGTCACAGTAGGGTTATGGGGAGGGCAGTTTGTGTGCATGGGCCATAACCCTTTCATCTAAAGGTTGACACACCACATGCGGGCACACACAGGATCATATTCCACAGGTACATGTATACATCTGCTAGATGACTACTTCCTTGTACAGTCATGTTGCACAGCTAGCACATGCACCACATAGTTCTGTAATGCTGACAGATACCGGTGGCTAGTATCTACAGTGAGTGACATCTGAACCTCATGTGCCTCTGGCCCTTTGGCTGTGTGCTGGGTGGGACAGGCCTGGATGGCTCCTTGTCACAGTCACCCTTTTCCGCACATCTATGTACATCTACCTTTGGCTTATTATAGTGTGTTGTCCTTTGATATATGTCTGTATTCCAGTCCACTGTGTGTGCAAAGCATGTGTGGTGCATACTGAGGAGTGTCTGCACTAACATCTGCAACTGCCAGATATGTCTGGTCCATTGGTGTTTGCAGACATGGTCTTCATGTGTTTAAGTGTGTGAGCATGCCCAGTATGACCTTTCAATATGTTGTTGACTGACATTGCCTTCATTTCTCTAAGTGTGTGAGCATGCCCAGTATGTCCGTCTGTATTGAATGTGTGGATCAAGTCCAGGTAGTCTGTACTGCAGTGCTGACCTGTGTGCTGTACACCTACAGGTAGCATATCGTTTCTGCAGGGTATTCATTGATCATTTGGCATTGACTGTTACTACATTTCTACACAGGATTGGGAGAGGCACACCTGACTGTTACTACATTTCTTCGTAGGCTGGGGGGCACACCTGACTATTTTGACATTTCTAGATTGGATTGGGGGGCACACCTGACTGTTACTACATGTCTACATAGGATGGGGGGCACACACCTGACACTTGTACACATTTGCTATGACTGTACTGGTATGTCAGGTACTCCATTTTATTCTGTAGTCTTGACTTTAATGCTGACTAAAGGCATACCAGTTTACTACAGATCTTAGCTTTTTTACCTACATATTAGTTTTTGACTTCCTACCCTTCAGAACTAACATCCCACTGCCTGACCTGCTGTAGTCTGTCAGTGTAGGCCTGGGGGGGGGCTACCCATAGGCCTCATTCAGAGGCCATAGCACAGCCTTTGTTTGTGTTTGTCTACACCTGTCCTGCTGGCTGTGACTGTTGTTGGGTATGTGAACCCACCTGACTCACATATGTAAGTCACTTACCTTGTGGGTGCCCCAGTATTGAGGGTGGTGCTGCAGGGCTGCTTATGTCAGATACACATAGTACACTCCCTACACATGGTTGAGCACAGGTAGTGTAATGTTTGGCATCCCTTTTAAAGTATGTGAGTGTCAGAGAGAGGTGTTATTCCCAGGGTCTCTCCTGTGTCAGTGTATGTGCTATGCGTTGCCTCTTTGCCAAGGCCAGGGCATACTGGGCACACCTCCTTCTGCCTACTGGGGCAGGCACAGGTTGTTCCTCCTCTGAGTCACTCTGTGCCTGTGCAGGTCTTGGCAATGGTGGGGGACTGTATGGTCCTGCCCCATGCTGTTCTTGCTGCAGCTGTTTCCGCATGATCATATTGTGTAGCATGGCACACATGAAGACAATTTGGGTACATGTAGCTGGTGAGTACTTCAAGGCTCCACCAGATGTGTGCAGGCACCGGAACCATGACTTGAGCATTCCAAACATACAAACTACTATAATTTTGGTCTGTGCGTGTGCCTCATTATGGAGTTTTTGTTCAGGTGTGTGTGTGTGTGTGTGTGTGTGTGTGTGTGTGTGTGTGTGTGTGTGTGTGTGTGTGTGTGTGTGTGCATTTCTGATGGGTGTCATCGGCCACAGCTCCAGTGCGTACCCAGCATCCCCCACTAGGTGATCATGAGGGATGTCCCCATTGGCAAATCTCTGGTACAGCTGCATCAGATGCCAGATGTGGGAATCGTGATAGCTTCCAGGGCAGCCAGCACACACATTCATTATTATGCCCTGGGCATCACACATGACCTGGCAGTTGATGGAGGGGAAGCCCTTGCAGTTGATGTAGACTTCACCCCACTCACCGGGTGGTGCTTTGATGCATATGTGTGTGCAGTCTATAGTACCCACTACCTCAGGGTATTCTGCTATGTTTTGGAACAGTTGCGTGCTGCTGGCCAATACCTCACGGGTGTTGGGGAAATATACGTGCTCACTGACATGTGCTGGCATGGCATCTAAGAACTGGTGGAGTACCCTGGATGCTGATGCCTGTGATATCCCCATCATATCCCAGTTGGCCTTTGGAAGGTACCTGTAGCTAGTATTCTTAGGCCTACATATACCTTGGTATCCACCGGGATGGGTTCCCTCTGTTAGTTCTGTGTGTCAGGCTTGGCCGGCACAGCTCAACAATTTGCTGTAGAAGGTCCCTGTCCACCCTATAGCACTCCACTATCTCCAGCTCATGTAGCCCCTGGTAGGTTACCCTGGGTCTGAACACTCTTCTCCATCTCCTCACTGTGGGTTGGTCAACAGCATTCACATCCTCACCACTCTCAGCCTCTTCCACAAGTTGTTGTATGATAGCTATTGCAGCCCCTATCATTTTGCTGTTGTGAGTGTTAAAAGTTCCCCACTTGTTTACCCTGGTGGTGTAAAGTGTGGAAAAAACCAGAGGGGAAGGTGTTTGCATAGTTTATAGTAGTTTTCTGGGCTGGGCTGGTCTGCTGCCTGTGTAATTGGCTGATTCTGATACATTTCACCTGCCAGCTATGCTAGTTCTCCTTGGTTACCTTCCTACTGCTGTTTTCCCTTCCCATTGCCTTCCTGTTTAAGCCTGGGGGCGCACTGCGCAAACAGAGTGTCCAAATGTGCACCGTGCTGTTATTTCCTGGTTTAACTTTTTTTAAAAAAACTTTAAAACCTGGTGTGTGGCACCCACACCTGCTTAGGTAATGTAAAGAGTGCTAGTCAGATTCAGACACACCCCCTAGCTAAGCTGTGCTAAGCTAGGAGCAGACCCAAGCAACAGGGCTCCAATCCACTTACAGTATGCCTGACATACACCCCCCCCCCCCCCATGATGTCAGCTAACTCCTAGGCTTGCACCAAGCTATTCCTACTGTTAGGACCTGACTAGCATGCTGGAGAAAATTGGGATTCACTATCATTCCCCTCATTTGCATAGGATTGCCTGCTACTGAGCCTCCCCACTTAGCAACCAGTACTCACTGGCCATGTTGTCTTCTGCCTGCCATTGCCTTGCATGGCAGAATAGTGATTTTAGTTAGAATGCTTAATTTAGGCTTATTTTGTTATTCCTCCCCCCATCCTGTTTGCACTCCACTGCCCTACTCTTAAACAGCCGAGATCGGCTAAAAAAATAAAAGTTTATTTTTTTTTGGCTGTTTCCAATGCCAATGACCTTATACTTGGTCATTGGCATGCTTCCTAACTGATATGCAGCCTTTATTTGGAGCTGTCACAGCTCCGTTTTGGATTTTGCAGAAATGTACTCGGTTACTAACTGAGTACATTTCTACAGATTGAACTAGTCTTGTACGGCCGGTTGCAAGCTTCCTGGATTGCAGATTCATCTCATTTGCATGGATTTCTCCTGCAAATGTGGTGATGTGCATACAGGGGCTTTGTCCGTGCAGGATTACTGCAGGAGTGCTCGTGCATGCCCTTGCAGGCTGTTCCTGGATCGCACGGTAGGCATATTGCCTGCTAGAGCTCTTGCACTGACCTTGCATGCCATGCAAGGCATAGAGAATCCAGGGGAGAGTAGTTTCTGCATTGAATTGCTCCAACTGAGGTATCAAAACAATGGTTGTAACAGTTGTGAAAACTAATCATTTATAATGATGTGTTATGCGGTTACATAATTTAAAAGTGCAAATAGTTATATAACATATTTGAAACATCTTTGTAGAGAAATTCTTTTTAACCATTTCTTAAACATTCCAAATTGTTTTAGGGTTGTAATACCATCAGGTAGACTGCTCCAGGAAGCTAGGGCTAGGTCTGTGAAAGCTAAAAATATTTCATTTTCTGCATTTGAACACAGGTTTACATCTGTTGTGCATACACTGAGCTGTGAACTGTGTCTTTTGTTGAACATCTTCCACAGATTAGGATGCACTGGTTTTAAGTACAGCAGTCAGTTTTGCCAAGAAACATGCCTGAATTGCCTGCATCAAGGATATACACCATAACCTGTATTATTTAAACTCTAGTTTATAGCTCTGCTTTTTATCAGAAAAATAGTATTGGTCCATATAGCTGTTATTTGTTAAGTATCATAGACGCCCCTTTCTTTTCAATTCTACTTATCTGAATACTTCTGAAGCCCCCTTTGTTTGATTTGGATCGTCTGGGCTCCACTTAATTTGCCTTGCACTGGTGTCCAGAATAATAAAAAGCAGTAGCTTACAGGTTAATGTCATCAGAAGTCAGAGTAGGTGACAGAACACTGACTGTAGTTGTAGTATAGAAGAAGAAATGACTGCTATCTAATGCTATGGTCACTTTGAGAAATGCACAGTTCATACCTCTCAACCTCTTAGAGAAAGAAATCTGGACAAAGCCGTAAATAATGGGGAGACAAAGGCCCAAAAATAGGGACACATTTTAAATGTTACTCTTACAAATGTAGAAAGTTGATAGAGTAAGAGATTTTGCATTAACTTGAATTTTCTGAAGGGTATGAAGTCTGAAACTCAAATGTCTGCAATTATTTTCTGAGTTCTAGCCTCAATGATTTGCCAGAAAACCACAATTTTATAATAAACAGACCAAAAATATGAGGCAAAAATCTGGACATTCTGACAAAATCTGGACAGTTGAGAGGTATGGACAGTTTGGGAGGAAGATTTATGAGACTGCACCCCAAATTAAATTTCTGTCAAGCAATTGTGCTTTAAAGTGAATGTTATCCATTTAAATGGGCTGTTGCTGTGATTTTACTAATACCAAAACTAATTTATATGTGTTTCAAACATTAAGCGCCTAAAGCCAAGCAAAAATGTACCCAAAAAGAATTAAACATTTGCTGTTTAAATTACGAGGCAAACACCAGCATAAAGTTACCTACCTGGAAAAAGCTAAGCTTAGGAACAGTGTTAGCTCACTCCTCCCCCTTCCCTGTAAACAGAGGTTATTTAAATCCCTGTAGAACCACCCATTTTTAAATCCCTAGTGCATTCGGACCCATTAGGATATGGTACAAACATACAGCATGTTATTTTCTCTTAAAAATGTCTGTTAAATGTTGTATTGTTAACTAAATAGCATTTGCAACTGGAAATGTGCTGAAAACATAATTGTAGAGTTTGCTGTAATCCATTACACTCACAACTGCTTTATGTTAGCAGAAAAGCTGGTATGAAGGTGACTGATATAACTAACACTGGCAACTTGGTACGTAAAAATCTACTGCCAATCATTAGCGGACCGGAGTTCCGCTGTGGCGATCCCTAACCGGGAAAAGCCGAAAGATACAACAACAACAACAACATAAAACAAGCTAAAAACTAAGTTATTTAATTCCATTGCTGTCTGTCCTTTCAAGTATATAAACTATCAGGGATTGAGTAGAAACATTGTTGCTTAGAATTCTGGCTGACTGAGAATTCTATATTTAAAGGAATGCATTTGGGTAGATACAATGTTTGTTAGAATGCTGGCTGACTGAGAATTCTATGCTTTACAGTACATGCATTTTGATGTCTGTAATCATGCTAGCTGCTTTAACTGATGGTGTAATGGCTGGTTCAGAGTGTAACTAACTAGAGTATCCCTTCTTTAGGTTCTCTGCCCCATATTCCCACTGAACTTGCTTCCATAAGAAACCTTGTGCCTGTTCAGTGAACACACTTGGAAGGCTAAGACTGCCTGCCCACCTACTGTAGAATCAATTTAAGGTCATTATTGGTGTTTTTTTTTCCCTGTGTACTTTATCTAGGTCTAACTGGGTTTAAAAGCACTATAAATTAACCCGCACTCCCTCAATAAATGCTACCTTGCTTATAATCTGTTTTTTATGCCCCACATTGAAAGCCCTCACTAAAATTGTAGCTGAAAAAGAAAAGTACGCTGAATAGCTTTAGCAGGACTTGGTGTACTCCATAATTGTATGATGTGCTAAAAGGCTCTACCTGCAAAACTTACTAGTGTGAGCAGTGAATTTAAAGTGGCTTACACTGTTGAAAAAGCTAATTTATGTGTGTTTCAAGCATTAAGTGCCTAAAGCCAAGCATAAATTTACCCAAAAAGAATTAAACATTTGCTGTTTAAATTAAGAGGCAAACACCAGCATAAAGTTACCTACCTGGAAAAAACTAATCTTAGGAACAGTGTTAGCCCAGCTCTGCTCACTCCCAGTACAGCTAAATTTATAACACCAAACCCCTTCCTTTACACATACACCCAATCACAGCCTCCTACCACTTACTCCAACTGTCTGCTTAATCACCAGTCTCTCCCCATTACACTTTAATCCCACACTGTTTTGTTCCTCTTCATCTGCTACGCTAATAGTTTAGTACACAACGACTTGCTAGCTAATATATTTAACAATCTGTTTATTCACTATATTACAATGATAACATCCAAATCCATCTCACCCCTCTACCTATTTATAATGATCTATGTACCATACCACCTTACAGTGTATAAACATGTACACCACTCACACTTCCAATGCCCAAATCCCCAAATCTCCACCACTCTTGCTTTTAAGAAACCAGGCCATTTTAACTACACATCCCCTATCTTAGCCAACCCTCCCAAATACCACAACCCTCTCTGACCTAGCTATATCAGCCAAAAATGTAATCAGTATCTAATGCTTATCAGTAAAATATTGAAACTAATAACCCAGCTGAACTCAAACCTAACTAAGCATGGTGATATCCATCCAAACCCCGGCCCATCCACACCAGAGATTTCCCACCGAAACCCTGACAGTGCTACACCTCCTAACACTGGGTCTAAGGTAAATAATCCTACCCTCTATTCTTTGTTAGATAAGTATCCAAACTTCTTTCTAGCCTGCCATCTTAGCATCCGGAGCCTAAATAATAAAATCCACTACCTCCGTGCACTGCTAACCAACCAAGCCCCGGACATTCTCTGCCTTACCAAAACCTGGTTAAAATCTGCAACTAAAGACACTGAAATAACTTCCCAGGTTATAACATCCTTAGGTTACACAGGAAATCCAAGAAAGGTGGCAGTGTGGCTGTATTATTTAAGTCCAACCTCTCAGTCACTAGCGACACCCAACAGCCACCGCAGGTAAATAATGCTGAAATTCTCATCACTAAGCTGCAAATAAATAAAAATAAAAGTAGATACATTGTCTGCACCTATATTCCCCCTGGAAATAATGTTAGCACCCTAGAACATATATTACACTGGCTAGCCTGCAACTATCCCCAAGAAACCATTATCGTAGGTGACTTCGACATCGACTGGAACACCTGTTCTTCCGAGGCACCTAGCAATCACTTAAAGCTCCATGGGTTTACTCAAACCATAAAGACAAAGGTAGTATCCTAGATTTGATCCTGATTAATGTTGACCCACAGATGCACCACTCAGGCACACTACCTGATGACCTCAATGATCATTGCCTCATCTACATTATCAAATTCAAAGCTAAGTTCACCCATCAACACACCTATAAGGAGACAAGAAACTGAAAAAAATTTAACCTAGACAACTTTCTACAAGACCTAAAAGCTACCAACTGGTCTGAACTTAAAAGACTGTCACTAAATGAGGCTGTGGCCTTGTTTAACACAAAATTCCTCAATATCCTTAACTCTCATGCCCCTATTCACACCATCTGTGCCAAAACTTGAATTGTTCCATGGCTAACTAAACTCACAAAATCCAAAATGTCCAATAGGAATAAGACTTGGTCCACTTGGCATAATACTAGAGACTCCATAGATCTAATCAGATACGGCCAAATAAGGAATGACACTAAAAAATCTATCATAGCAGACAAAAACACTACTGCATCCACCTACAATAAAAGTATCAAAATAAACCCCAAAAGTTCTGGGGTGGAATAAATAACCTTCTTCACCTAGGTCATACCACCACTCCCACCGCTTCAGTTGCTCTCGACGAAACACCAGCAGTTATTGCAAACACATTTAATAGCTTCTTTACAGCAACTATCCAGGCACTAGTTACCCAACTAATGACTACCAAGACTAACCCCCCTCATCCAGTCCCTCCCCAGCCCCACCGAAAATAACAAAAGAGAAAGCTCAAAGCCTCCTGTAACCCACTTCTCCTTTAGCTTCCAACCTGTCTCTACTACCCTTATATGAACCCTTCTCAAAAAACTTAAACCCACTTCCCAGCAGCAGATCACCTCCCAGCTGAATTCCTGCAACTAGCTGCTGATGCCATTGCTATCCCAGTCTGTATCCTCATTAATAGATCTATTTCCGAGGCAACCATTCCATCCATCTGGAAAATTTCACATGCAATACCCCTACATAAAGGAGGTAGTTCAACAGAATTGTCCAACTATAGGCCCATAGCCATTCTCTCACCTCTAACAAAACTCTTGGAAAAGTGTGTCCACATACAACTTATGGACTTCCTCAACCACAATAAACTTTTTACAGAGCCCCAGCATGGTTTCAGACCACACCATAGCACCACATCAGCCCCCTTATCATTCACCAATGTCATCAATCTTAATCACAGCAACAACATGTTATCATCTGCTCTCTTTCTGGACCTCTCTAAGGCTTTTGATATGGTTAACCATCATCTTCTGCTTATTACCTTGAAAGCTGTCTTCTTGGATGATCGCTCTCTACAATGGTTTCAGTCCTATCTATGGAATAGAGAGCAGGCTGTCCTATGGTAGGACAAACTGTCATCATATCTCCCAGTGACTTTAGGAGTCCCTCAGGGCTCCATTCTTGATCCCCTCCTCTTCTCTATCTTCTTAAATGACCTTCATACTACTATCCCAAAGGCACAATATATTCAATATGCTGATGAATCCACATTGATTTGCTCCTCCACCTCATGAGGCAATCTGATAACCCTAATCCAGAATACTTTTAACAGTATAGAAAACTGGCTAACTGATCGACAACTCTCTTGAATCCCAACAAAACCAAGCTGCTGCTTTTCTCTCCCACCTCTAGATCTACTCTTCCTTTATTTACTATTATGTCTAACAATGGTACAATCATCTTTCCTGATAACCAAACTAAGCTCCTTGGAGTAATCATTGATACTAACCTCAAATTTCATGCACACATTGACCATACAATTAAGTCCGTCAGCAAAAAAATAGGATCCCTCTATAAGGTAAAACCTTTTCTAACCCCTTATGCTAGGTGTGCTATTGCCCAAACCCATCTTCACTCCACTCTTCTATATGCCTCACCTATATTCTCAAATCTCTCTAAAGCTAACCTCGGCAAACTATCTTCCTGTTACTACCATATAGCTAGATTCACCACTGGTCTGGCATACAGGACACACCACTGTAAAAACCTAACTGAACTTAATTGGCTGGAATTTCCTTTCATACTTAAGCTTAACCAGCTCACAGTAGCTCACAAAATACTTAACAATCCGGACAAAACCCCAAGCCTTAAGAGTATTATTAGCCCATATAACACTATCAGGCCATGTAGATCATCCAACAAGCTATCGGTCCAAGCTCTAAAATCCAATAATACAGCCGGGGATTCCCTGTTTGCTAACTCAGTGGGTAAAACTTGGAACCTTCTTCCTGCAAACCTTACTCAAGAACTATCTCTTGGCCTAAAAAATATTTAAGGGCTAACTGGCTCTGTCCATGCCTAAACCCTGATTAACTCATTTTAACATTGATATTCTTTTCTTAGCTAGAAGGCCATCAGTAAGCAGATACTCCACCTATCTGATGTGTTATACCTTAATGTACAGTTATGCCTGCTGAGTCTAAAATTTATCCATACAGTTGTTGCCCTAATGTGCTCTAAATTTGTGTACTGATCCTATTTCTTCTCTCACTTTATTAACTGTCTGTATACGTATTAGTGTTACTACTGTGGTGAACTATCTGACATATTGTATATATCTCTATCTCCTTTGCATTGTATCTATCTCCTTTGCTCTCTTTGAATATTATTGTAATGTTACTACTATTATTAATTTTATTATTGTGGAGCTTTTCTCCCCAGGCCTCCACTGAAAATGGACATGTATCCAGTCGGACTATCCTGGTCAACAAATGTAAAATAAAATAAATAAAAAATAAAACACAAGAACATTCTACATACTTCTTAAAGAACTGAAAACGTTTCCATCTATGTTCTTCATTAATATGAAAAAGAACATTTACAGAACTTATACTCCTAAGACTAATAATAATGATGATGATGATGATAACAATAATAAGGGTCTATATTATACTCTCAAAAGCCGACAATATCGAAGCTGATATTGTCAACATGAGAATAGCGAAAGTGCACAACATTGAATGTGTAAACGGAAATCTCCCCTTATGGACAGTGTCGTTAGGGTACTTTTTTTTGTTGTCGTTTTTATAAGTTCAATGTTTGAAGACATCGACCATATGGTGTCGACCATATGGTGTTCGATGTTTTCAACCATCAATCTTATAATATAGACCCTAATAATAATAATAATAATAATAATAATAAAATATTCCTAATGAAAAACATACTTCTTTCTGTGCTGACAGGTGAGCCCACTTAATCTGTGTTCCATACTTAGATAAGCCATTACAAGAATTTAACTCTACCTTACAAGTATAATTAACTCCACATCTCCCATGATGGACTTGATAATAGGATATGATTAAAATCACACACCTGATTAGCTGAAAATGCCACTGTGTCATTGATGGGATTGTGTCATGTGAATGGTACCATCATCATCAGTAGTCATGGGTGATCCCATTGACACATAGCATGATTGAACCTCTTGTGTTTAATCCTCTTACTAGAAAAATGTGTGAATGAACATGAATGACATACATCTATGCCACTACCAGGTATGAGGATTTTCTCTCCATCTTGAATGAGGAATAGCATGGAGTCCTCCACATCTGTGAGATGTCTCTGTGTCAGAGGTTCATCAACAGTGCTCAACATGTTTTTCTCAACTTGTCTTGAACTTGGTCTTGGTCTTGGCATGCAGTAACATGCAAGTGAAGTGATCCTGTTCTACACCTGTACTACTCTCCTGTTATGGCCACCTACTGCATTGATGTTCTGCATGAATTTCTGCTGTGCTTGGTTCAGAAGGAGCTTGTCTGATTTACCCTTCTCAGAGATATGTATACTATGTGCACATAGGTTCTGTAATAATACTTCTGTCTCCTGTGTTGTGAATTTTCATTGTCTCTTCTGTTCCTTTTGTCATATGAGAGGACATGCTCAGCTATGGGTTACATGTGTGGATCAGTGAGTGCGTGTGTGTGTGTGTGTGTGTGTGTGTGTGTGTGTGTGTGTGTGTGTGTGTGTGTGTGTGTGTATCTGTATGAGTTTCTATACCAGCTGAAAATTATATCAGTAATGCAACCAACCCTCCACTCACACCTTTTGATATCCATAGTCCTGCACTATGGTTATACCATTTCAATACTGTGCCATAGTGTGGCAGCAATGGCCCTGCTTGCATTGCTTGCTGTGTGTTTTGCCTGTGCTGACAGCACAATCTAGTGCACTCAATGTCTTATATCCACGGTAGAATATTATAGTGGCCACATGCATATGGTAAGCTGGTGCAACACTTCCACAGCAGGATTGAACCAGTCAGGTTGGGTTTTCCAAGCAAGATTCCTCTTCCCTGTGTTGTGTCAGTTTGAATCTGCCCTGCAGTATCCTTTTATTTTATTTTTTTCAGTTTTTTTGGTCCCCCTTTGGGCATCATTATTTCCTGCTCTGGCCCCAGTGCCTCACATCTGTCCCAGGTCTACTAGCTCATTTCCTACAAACTGGTCTTACTTCTGATGTCATTGGGGCCAGTTGTGGATCCTAAGGACATCATAGGAGCTCAATCATCTCTGCATCCGTCCTATTTTTTTTTCTTTAAATGGCCTACCCACTACCTGCCTCTCCTCCTATGCATGTTGATTCATCCAAGAGCAACCCCTCTCACTGGACTACACCTCCCCTAAGGGAGCATCATCAATGTACACCCTACCTCCAGGAAGGGCATGCCCATCTCTCCCTGCCACTCTGTCAGTCACCTGAATCATTAATCAAATCTTGGTTGACTGGGTCATGGTTTAAGGATTAGCCATTTAATTCACTGGAGTAGCCTGCCATATCCCTTTTGATTTGTCAATTTAAGCATTCCCCCAACCAGCACTGTAACTCTATCCTGTCCCATGTGCCTTATCAGGTTGAATCCATCTATTAGACCTGCAAGCTGTTCTGCTCATCGGCTGTGCCTTGTCATGTTTCCCTCCATCATTTCTTCCCCTGTCTTGCCCTGTGGTTTGCCCCCACATATTATTGAGGTAACTGCAACCCTGAGGTATAGCACCAGTAGCCCTATATGCTGTCAGTTTACCTATTATGTGATAGTACACTATCTGATTCACTAAATTATGATTTTCTACAGTGCTCATTACAACACTGTCCACATATGTGGACACTGCCATTTTCATCATCAAGAATTGGCCTTTCAGTACATTAACTATGCTAATAGGAGATTTAACACATTTGTTTGTGAATCATGACAACACCCAAACATTATCAGCTATAGTTGGTGCTATGATATTCATATCTGCCTGTTTTCTAACTGGGAGTTCATGTGTAGTGTGCGCACATGAACAGTCAGTGTGAAGCATGTCTTGCCACCTGACCAATTAGCACCATCCCCTCATGCTGCCCATTGATGTGTGCCACTTTGCTGCCCAATTTGTGCACCTATGTGCACCAAGCTATTATTTTTCTCTAGGCTAAGACCTACAGAGGGAGACACAGCCTCTTCAGATGGTGAATACAGCAGGAAACCCACATAGTACAGCAAGAGATGTAAAAGCTTCTTATTCCTGCTGCAGAGCTATCAAAGGGGTGCCTCCTAAGGGAGTATGATGGTCACCTCTATGAAATTGGTGCCTGTCAGCAGCTTGGTAGGGCACTGAGTGATGCGACTGGTGCTCTGGTAAGCAACACAATCACAAATATAGTAAACTGCAGAGGAACCACCCATACCTTCTCAACTAATGGGAAAAAGAGACCTCAAATAGTCACGAATGAACTTTGTAAGACAAAAAGCGAACTAAAAAACAATAAGAGCGGTAGAAACCAGGTTTATTTTAGCGATAAAAAACACAAATAAAACGCTTTCGGTAAAGACTGTGCTTCACCTTCATCAGAATACAAAAGACAAGATACAAAGTAAAGAATTACATATCTTTTAAAAGTATCGCCAAAAAAATGACAAATTTAAAATTGTGGTTAGGGTGTTCAAATATATGCTTTGCTAAAGCGTTGTTAGTGTCCTTTTTGCGAATAGCATACCTATGCTCATAAATTCGTTGCTTGATTTTTCTCTCAGTTTTGCCTATATAGAAGGCCTTACATTGTTCTCATAGTGCTGCATAAACAACACCTTTACACTCACAGTTATATCTTTTGTTTATTTTGTATACCTTGTCATTAATAATTACTTCTTTTGTTACTAGAATTATGATTTTAAATTTGTCATTTTACATCAAAGAACAAATGACCCAAGGGGTGGCCCGTGGCAGTTGACCTTGGAGATAGATGAGTTAATGTGGCAAATTAGGACCACCGCATGTGCACACCCTGGCCTTAACGAACATATATCTATTAAATGTATTCTTAAACGGTTAGCCCTCAAAAGATAACGAGACATTTTTTTTTAACACAACAAGAACATCACAGTTATTTAAACTACATTTTGTACAGGTTTAGAAACACAATTTACCTTCTATAATTTATATTTATTAATTATTTATTAAATTATTTAATTTTTAATTTTTTTCTACTAAATTTTATTATCACTACTTTTTATATGTACGTTATGGATTTAATATATTTAACACTTGTAACATATGAAATTTAAATACCATTTACACATTACATTAAATTTCTCGATATAGGTGAAAAATAATAGATGCTATGTGTGCCTAATGGATAAACATTAATTTCTTGAAGATGATAACATATAATTTTTTGTACACAAGTAGGTTAAAAGATTTCATGAATTCTAAGAAATACATTGTTACTAACCTATTTGAAAGTCTTTTAGTAGCTTTCCGACAACGAGGTTACTAAAATTGTTATAACTAAGAAATACACTGTTACTAACCTATTTGAAAGTCTTTTAGTAGCTTTCCGACAACGAGGTTACTAAAATTGTTATAACTTTTTCTTGCTGCTGGAATTTGTATGAATGGTTATTTAATAGTTTTGTGCTGTTGAAGATCTGTTTATTATATATATCTGAAAAGGAGATATCAACTTTTAAGTATATTTTTAACAACGTTTTTCATTACAAAATATTTTTGTTTTGTGAATGCTAAGTAGTAGATACGCCTTCTTCGGAAGTGATGTCTCTGATTACTTTTTGGCGATACTTTTAAAAGATGTGTAATTCTTTACTTTGTATCTTGTCTTTTGTATTCTGATGAAGGTGAAGTACAGTCTTTACCGAAAGCGTTTTATTTGTGTTTTTTATCGCTAAAATAAACCTGGTTTCTACCGCTCTTATTGGTTTTTAGTTCGCTTTTTGTCTTAATGGGAAAAAGAGGTTATAAAGAGAGAGGACATCAATAGCATTGTAAAGATTCTGTACTGGGTGTTGCATTATACATTAGGCTTATCACCAGTAGTTATTATCGTTTTCTACTTTCAATGATCAGCTTTGCTAATTACTGCTTGTTTTCTGTTTTCTAGCAGCTTAGGCAATGCATGTGAAGAGAATGACCTTCCTAAGTTGATGAGACTGGATATCCAGGTGGTGGGGTAAGTGTAATATATTAGTGCTAATACAGAAAATCTTAATTGTGTGCATTATGCATTTACTAATGTGATACATTTGTTTCTCTTCTTATCATTTCTTTAAAGATTAACTGACTGATTGTCATTTTTTGGCATTTTCTGTTTCACTTTTTAATTATTTATTGATTGGTTGACTGATGGATTGTCTGTTTTTTGCCTTTTTTATTTGTTTTGTTTATTTATTTTAATATTTTTCTAAAGGGTCAGTTGTGGTGTAGGCTCTTAACTGATAACTGTACTCATTACTAGATTCCCAACAGAATACAGGCCAGACATTATGCAGCATGACAAAGATCACCCCCTGAAAGGTGACATGGAGAGCTGACTGATGGTCTTTGTGGTCATGTCTTATAAGGAATCAAGCACATCTGTCTTATCTGCATAAAGGGCACAGGAGTGCTTCTGCATCACAGGGTTGGAACTGTAGTACCTGCTGAGGGCTAGGGTGGATTGGTGGCTAAATGGCCCCATTGGCATTACTCCTTATGCAATTGATAGAGTTGTATAGTCATCTGTCCCTATCCAATGGACACCAGAAGCATTGCCCATCTATGATTCAGCCACAGAGGTGGCTGATATCTGAAGGGTTCTTCTTTGGACTGGACAGGTAGTATCTCCTTTCCCATCTTTATCTCCCACAGCTGTGATCCCCATCATTACGTATCACACCCCTGTTCCCATCTGTTGTCCAATATTTCCCATCAACAGTTGTCTATCTTTTGACAGTCCGCGTCCCTTCACTGTTATCCTCACTATGTGTGACCACCCTCTTGTCAATATTTGCACTGTGTGTGTGCTTGTTTTCTACCCCTACTTCCTTGTCTGTACCCTTCTCCTTACATATGCCTTCCCCTTGCTACTTTCCTCCTCTACCATGCTTCAGAAAACTGACAAATGAGTAGCTGCACCCAAAGTAATGTATACTCTTCTTCCACTCACACCTATTACCCTTTCTGCTGCCCTTTTGTTTGTTTCTCTGCCACTCTTCTTCATTTCTGCCTGTCATCTCTCCCCATTTGCTCCCTATCTATACGATGAGATTTTTCAAATTTTCATTATTAGCTGATACACACACACACACACACACACACACACACACACACACACGCACGCACGCACGCACACACACACACACACACACACACACACACACACACACACAAACACACTCTTGCACAGTATTCCAACCTACAAATGATTATCTTCCAGGCCCCTGCTTGTAAATGTTTCATCTTCCAAACCTCTGCTCACACTTATCAAGGGTACCAGAACTTGTCAGATATTTGGGATGCATGACTAGGGTTAAAAAGGCCCTTGTGGTCATTAGCCTAGTAAACACCTATGAACCTATGAATCATTAATGGACTTCACTGGTTATCTGTTTCAGACAGGGCATCTTTTATTTTTAGCTCTCTACTGTTTGAAGTATAAAAATAGCGTATTGCCCATCTTTTATGCCTAAACTTCTATTGAATGAACAAATTTACTCTATAAGGAATAATCAGGATGAATATATTGCACTTATTGGGCCTTGTTTCTAAAGTACAATAGGTGAAAAAGCTTTGTCACAACTAGGACCTTCCATATGGAATAATGGCCCCGAAAATATTAAAATACTGTTTACAATAAAAGACTGAAGTAAATCACTTTGAAATCACAATACAAATGAAGCCATGTACAAATGTTATAGGCGCAATGATTAACTGTTGACTTTTCTATAACAAATACACCTTTCAGAATTGGCACTAACAAGTCTAAATGTATATATTGCACATAAATTGCATTGTCTTCCAATGTTTTGCTATTTCTTTTGAAATTTGTATTTATTGTTTTGAGCCCCACTCAATTATGTAATGCTCAGTTTAATTGTATGTGCACTGTTTTGCTATATGATATTAAATTAAATTGTAGAATAGTAGGTTCAATTGTTTTATGTACTGCTTATGAGCCCTGGTTATGTACAAAAAGTGTTAACAGACCAGCCCACCTGTCCAGTCATCAAAAAGCAAATCAAAAATAAATCCATGAAATGGCATGACAGTCTGTAATGACTTATTTATATGGGCTGTACTCAAAGTTTATTTTGCAGCTGTGGGGCATGTGTGAACATAAATAGTGTTAGAAATGTCACCTGCTTGATGTTTTCCCTTGTATCACATGACCACAGATAGTATGGCCATTTCAGCAGCATCATTACTGCTATTTACTGTTATTATCGCAGCTACAAAATTATGTTATACAACCTTTCATGATGGCACAATGCCAGCACTCATGCATGCCGGATCAGGATTGGGTGACACTGTACTAAATTCACTGTGCTGTTTACTAATGTTATATATTTTTCTGCATATCACCAAATATTTAAAGGGTGATATAAATCTTGCAATAAATGGCTGTGTGAATATTTAGTGCATTATGAAATGTTTTTGTATATAATGAATATTGTTCAAGCAAGTGAATAAATCTGAAATACGGAGAGCAGATAAGGAAATTTATTAATCACAATATGTCAGAATTATAAGCTGGACTTCACTCCTCAAACTGCCTGGATGAAATATTTATTTTAGTCCTGTTCCTATTTTAAAGGGAACCAGCTTTGTGTATGAAGCATTAATCGACCTTTATTTGTATCATCATTAGTGTGTCATCATCTGGCTTTACACCAGAAAGATGAAATGGAGGTGTACTAGGGATTTCCCATTTCTGGATGTTGATGCAACCCTGAAGATAGTGTTTATAAGTAGTGCAGTTGTGAGGGTGATCCATGCAAAAGTCGTTATTTTGTGTGCTTCTTTTTCTCTTAAATGATGTTCACATCTCAAGGTTTTAGTCGTTTGTGTTTCCACCTAGTAAGGTGATCACAAATAATCCCTACACTTGTCAAGGAATCCTATTTAACACAGTAACAATATAGCTTTTGTATATTTTTAACATATGTATGCCTTTGATTCTCAAAAAAATAGATTGGATACCAAGATTTATTGTTTAGGTTATATAACTGCAGCAATGCATGATTTCTTTTCTGTCTAAAGAAAGAACCTTACCCTGAAATGTTTGTGTGTTAAAATAATACCAAAATATATCATTTTTACCAGTTTCAGCATATTGTTATCTTTTCAACTTTGCCACAAGTGTGTTTGTAAATTGGACACTTGCTTGTTTGGGCAAATGACTTTTACATTTTCTGGAACATCAAAATCAGGTTTAGCTTGGATTGTCATCAGTTATTAGTTGATAATGATTCTGTAAGATATGACAATTCATATGTAGTGATGTTTGTGCAAACGTGTGCTCCACACCGTCTGATTTTAAAAGGATAATAGAAAATGTATTCAGAGATTTAAACGCAGTTGTGTTGGATGATTTGCAGATTAAGAGAAAGATAGGAAGTGACCATCTTAGAAACAAGACTCCAAGTTTATGGTCTGAGAGTTAAAAAAATCAAAATGTAAAGTGTGGCCATCATATCCCTGTCTTAAAAATGAGGTCTAAAATGCTGAGTTCTTAATCTCTGAAAACTAGCTATTACACCAAAATGTTGTATAAAGGTGGTCAGGCTTTGTCCTCTGCACCAAAATGCCTCTTCTACTTATTTGTACTAAATCAGATGTTGTATCTTGGAGAAGGGGGTATTCTGAGGGAAAACACATAGAAGAGGGATATTCTGAGCCTGAGGTACTATAACCTCAAAGTTAGCATAAAATTCCCCACATTCAGTCCAGTTGTTCTGTCATTTTGACAATACCAGTTATGGATCTCAGAATGTTAAAAAGCATGTAATCTGGACTGAAAAGGGGAAACACTCATCCACAGAGAAGTAAAGGCCAATTACAAGACACCACTTCCCCAACACACACACACACACACACACACACACACACACACACACACACACACACACACACACACACACACACACACACACACACGTGGAGAGTTAAAATTGTTTCTTTTTTAAATATTATGGAAAATAAAAGCCAAGCAAATGTCAGTTAAGCACTGTTGTATGGATTGGTGTACCTCTAATGTATACATTATTGAACCTTGACACTACTCTTTTTGTCATCATAATAGCATCACTGTGTCACCATATCCAGTGCTAACTGACTTCCTGTACAAGTCAGAACCAACACTCATTTGGGCTCCCTGCTTTTCATATTATTCCACTACAAATGAAGCTCACTGCGACCATCCTAAACTACATACTTGGAAGCCAAACTACATGTGGCCCTGCACTTCAAACTCCCTCTTCTAAACTGCAGAGTCCTCACCACAGATTGTCTGTCCTCACTTCCAAACTGAGGCAGCCTCTTTTTCACACTCCACTGCAAATACAAATCCCCTTCAGAAGACTGACAGCTCAAAACACTGAAAATCAAAATATCTAGAACGAAAATGGAATTTGTCCTTTCTCCAGTGTTGTGTGATCTTGTTGGTATATTATATAATTAGCAAGGTGTGCCCCCCACATGTGAGGTGTATGGGGACTTGCACCCTGCATTAAAAATATTTTTGATATTTTGAGTTTTAGATATTTTGATTTTCAATCTTTTGAATTTCTGATCTTCTGACATAGACCAGTGAATGCATACTACTCGAAGCTCAAGACTCAGTTCAAGCACTACCTAATCAAATCAAACAATATAAATTCAAATGACAGAATTCATGTTGTATCACCCAGTTAACAAAAGTTTCTTCTAAATGTAATTTCTCTCATTTTACACCTTGGCTACCTCAAATTTTCATTGTAATCTGAATGATTCGGTCTTGGGTAAACATGTACATACCTCTACTTGAGTACACACTTGTTGACATTGTTTACCCTCGGTTATATTCTCTGAGAATTGTTTCTGTTACTCTTTTGAATGTAACCTGTTCTGAGTCTGTAACTGGTCTACCATGATCAATTTTCTTGAACATTCACCATTGTAGGATACTGATGAACATGATATTATTTTATATGGTCTTATAATGCAAACCCGGCTTCTTAAATGTATATTTATGCATATTTTCTATGGTACAGAAAGGAGAAAGGCATATTATTTATTGTTTATTATTTTATTTATTTACATTTGTTGACAGGAAGAGTCCGTTTAGATGCAGGTCTGTTTTCAGCAGAGGCCTGGGGAGAAAAGCTCCACATTCAAATGTGACGGACATTATACAATTTGAGAAACATATCATTTAAAAATTTATAGACAGTTACAGCTGTAGAGCATAATACAAGATTAAAACAAAGTTTTAAAACAGCTGTAGAGCATAAATAGCAGTTTAAACCATAGTGACAGTTGTTGAACATAGTTACAGATGTAGAACATAATTCATCAGTAGACAACTGAAACAAGTTGTTTGTGAGGTACATAACAGACATTATCAATTGTTGCAATAAGAAGTTTTTACTGTATAGTAAGTAGTTACGTTAAAGAGCAGCCAAGCTAGCTATTATCAAGGTAGTTAGTGGGGTGCAGAGAGAGGTAGTGGGTGGGTGGAGTGGGTGCTATTTGAGGGGGAGTTGCAAGGGCATATTCTGCAAGTTTTTAGATGCATTTTTAGTAAAGATTTGAAGTGGGTGCAAGATGTTACAGAGGTAAGTGAGGGTGGGAGAGAGTTCCATAATTTGGTTAGAGTGTAGGAGAATAATGCTTCTCCAGCAGAGTTATTGGCTCTTGTGACCTGTAGGAGGTTTTTGTTGCTGGACCTTAGTGGTCTGGTGGTAAGATAGGGTTGGAGTAGATTCTGAAGAGATGGTACTTTTAGTGGATGGTTTACTAGTTTGTGGGTGAGTGCGAGTTGGTACCATTGAAGGAGGTGAGGGAGCTCTAGTCAGCCCAATTCTTCCAGTGAGAGACAGTGGTGACTATGGTAGGATGCTCCTGTGGTGAATTTGGCAATTTTGTTGTAGCAGGTTTCAATCTTATTTAGATCGCATTGTCTTAGGTTTGTATATATTGGAGAGGTGTAAAGTAGGGTGGAGATAAGGTGAGAATTTGCAAATTAAATCTTTGCTGGTTTGGTAAGCAGTTGCTGATTTCTATATGGTGGTCCTAGTTTTTTGTGGATTGTTTTAATGATCATGGATATGTGAATGTCAAAGTTCAGTTTATTGTCTATTTCCACTCCTAGCAATTTGGTATGTTCTGTAGGATGGATAGTGGTGTTGTCTTTTGCTGTGGTGTTAAAGTGAGAGAGGTTTTGGGTAAGTTTGGTGGGTTGGAAGATTAGTAATTTAGTTTTGTTTGAGTGGAGTATTAATTGGGCATCGGATAACTACGTTTCAACAGAGGAAAAAGCATCCTGTGTGACTTTTTGCAGTTTGGGAAGGGAGTGGGCTGAGCAGATGATGGTTGAATCATCTCAGTATTGTATGAGTGTGCCATGTGTGGTGGCAAAGACCACCTATGGCCAGGATGGTTATAGGCTAGTATCTGTATACTGCTAATACTAGCAATACATGAATATGTAACAATTGACTTCAACAATTGGCTAAGCTTCTGAGGGGATCCAGTGTCTGTCTGCTTGGGATGACATGGTCAACAGACCACGATGCTTTGCCACAGATGGCCAGCACCTGTCGCCCCTGGGATTCCAGATACTGGCTAAGGCTCTTGCTGCCCCTATAGTGCCTTTTTTAGGCAAGGTTCAAATAACAAATTCACCACCATAACAGGAACAGGCAAGCAAAAACTGAGGGTAATGCTAATCAATTCTAGAAGTCTAAATCTCAAAATGCACTCACTCGAGGCACTCCTTAAAATGGAGAACATTGATATCTGTGCAGTGACTGAGACCTAGTTCAAGGCTCCAGAGAGCACCCCTGCACTACCAGGCTATAATTCATACCACACTTTTCGGCCATGTAACCTGGACCGAAACACCAAAGGCGGAGGTGTGTCCATATTCATTAAGGATATCCACACCTCCAGGCTAGTTGCTCAGCATAATGCATCTGTGGTTATCCAAGAGCAACTAACAATGGGCAAAACTGCAATCCAAATTGTAGCTTGCTACAGATCCCCCACCATGACACAGGATTCCCACTCCTCTTTTCTTGATATACTGGAAAATATTAGGGTTCAACCAAACACCCTAATAATGGGCGACTTCAACTACCCCACCATTAACTTGGAAAACTACTAGTTTACCAACTCCTTAGCTCAACAATTTCTGGAATTCATAAAATCCAATGCCTTGGATCGACTTATCCTCACCCCCACCAGGGGCAACAATATCCTAGACCTAGTCATTACCAACATGAGTGACCGGTGTTCCACACCTGAAGTCAACTCCTCGTTGGTCCAATCTGACCATAAGCTAATCACTCTTGATATCCACATCTCACCACCACCCTCCATTAAGGAAACCACAGTAAAAAATTTCTCCAAAGCCAACTTCATGCTTCTTAAGACAGAAGTGGTGAACTTCATGACACCCATGCAGATGGACAATACAGTTACAACTGCTGAATCCTACACAAATGCACTCTATAAGCACTTACACTAGTGCATGGATCGTGCTATCCTAAACAGAACCAAGACGCTATCCTCCAAAAAAAGGAAGCCAATCTGGTGGTCCCCTGCCATAAACAAACTGTACAACAGAAGGAAGAAACTGTTGCAAAAGAGAGTAAAATCCCAAAGCTAGCTACGAAAACAAAATCGCCACTAATTCCAAGGACAACCACAAAGCATTCAATAGCTATGTCAAGAATCTCAATGGCAACACCCAGATCTGCTCTGAGTTACAGCACAAAGGCAAGAAAATTACAGAGCCAACTGATACTGCCAACATCCTGGTAGATAGGTTCAATGCTAACTTTACCCCCCTCTCACCCCCTAAAGGACCCATATCTATACAGGAAGAATGCAGAGTCCCTGTAATCACAACTACGCAGGTAAAAGCTGCACTCTCTAAAGCCAAAAACACAGCATCCATGGGACCGGACAACATCCCAGGCTGCGTTTTACACGAACTTCAGAATGAACTGTCTCGCCACTTAAGCACCATGTTCAATAGTAGCCTCGCATCAGGCTTTGTTAGGGTTGCCAGGTTTCTTTGTGGCTAAAACCGGACTAAGGTCACGCCCCTCACATCACTCATAACTCCACCCATTCCCACCCCTCTCCCAACCATGCCCCTCCCATTTTGTGACATCACTGTGACATCAGCTGAACAGAGGGACTCCCCTCTTTTTCTGTTCTGGATGCCTGATTTCAGTCGATTTCTCCCCAGTTGCCATAAACACTGTTCAAAACTTTCAGTGTGCATACTGTCTTCTTCTTTACTTCTACAGTGATTACAGATATTTTGATTTAATTTAAAACATCTGTTTCAAATTTTATAGTGCAAACCACTGATACACATTTGCTAAACAAAGCAATACAGTCTCACAATGAAAACAGACATAGCTTTAAAACTACTCTGCCTTTAAATCTCACATTCACCGAAACAGCATTGTACATTGTTTTCCAAGTTTAAGATGATAAAATTTTAAAATGTTCTAAGAAATTACACCGTATTAACAACAATCATATCTTACATCAATAAAACAGACCTGAAAATGTATAACATGGTCTGAAAATACATGTTTAGTATAAAACAATATATAATGACACAACTGGTCTTGCAGCTTTTGAAAAATGAACCTATGCCTTTTTTATAGAAAGCTACAGAGCATATGCTTAATGTGGATAACTAGTGGATGGTCAGAAAACTAGCAGGGTCATCAATTTACATACCTTTGCTATACCAATCTCAGTATGTCACAAATAACAATTAACCACAGCTGACCCTCAATTACAGAGCATTATATCAAAATAGTTAGTAATATTAACAGGTGAGATACTATGGCAACAGTTAAGTTTGTCCTATTTTATCATTCTAAAATATTTTAACCACATTCAACAGCTTTAAGCAACATAATTTTAAAGGAATTGCAATAAAAAACGTCCTCTTAAGTTAATTACATTTCAGATCTGCTCCTGTAAATCTATCTAATACAACAGTAAGAGCAGTATAGAAATGAATGTGATAGGTTAGAGAATACAAGGAGAGGACATCCATTATAAAAAAGCAGTAGATAGAGAAGGGTTAGAAAAAGGGTAAAAGAATGAAAAGAAAAGGCCAGTAAAAAAGAAGGCAGCAGATAGCTAAATTACAAGTCTGTTAGTGTGCCAGAGTCTGGAGATATTAGGCAGGATAGTATGCTAAACATAAAACACAACAGCTACTCAGAAACAGATGTAATTCAAAATTCAAATCAGAAACAGCACAGTAGCTACATAATCAAATGCAGTTCAGAATAAATTCCATTTGGGCAATAGTACCAATCAGATCAAATATCACTTGCAAAATGCACAGTGAATAAGCTTTACTTTAAACATGATATAAACAGTTGCAACATTAAGAGACTGGGCAGCAGTTTACCACATTAAACATCAACAAAAATGCAGTTAGATATAAGCAGAAATAAAAAAACGCTATATACAAAGGTAACAGACCAAGCAGTCGGCTTATTATAGGAGTAAATAGATGAATTTGCCTTTACACCAGGACACCTGCAACTAGTACTGTTATGCTTTTCTCAAAAAGAATACTCCATAGTAGTACACAACAACTAACATTGCACTTTCTTGTAGAATGACTCAGTTGCTCTCCTTTTCATAGCAGCGGCAGCCTCACAAACAGCTACTGGTAATGCATTTCCTGCCTGGGCGCAGTGGACAGAGCAGCTTTATCTTTGGCACCGATCAGGAGCCACGTGGGGATTGTCTTGTCAATTGCTCTTTTGTCAGCTGCCAGAATTGTAACAATGAGAAGGGGGACTGGGGAGTCAAGCCTCCCAGCAACCACCCCCTGAATCATTTAAGCAGCTAAGACAAGTCCAGAACATACCTCCGCATCCCTTCACCAGAGAGGAGAGGACGGCAATGTGCAGTGCTTGGCTTTAAAAGAACCTGCCCGGTGTTCCTGGATATCTTCTCACTATGGACAGTGATGACAGAACTCCCGTCTGCCTGGATTACTCAAAAATTGCAGTAGTAACTAGCTTTTTGACAGGTTAGAGTTAATTTGTGTTACCTTTTAAGCCTTATTGCAATGTTCAGATTTTCTAAACTAATTCCTGAGTACCTTAACTCTCTCCCACAGGTGGGACTTTGTTAATGGCGGTTTATCCTAAACTAGAAGTTAATTCGGAGTTGGAATCCTGTTTGCCCAGTTATTTTGTACTGCTACATTTGGTGGTCTTTCTGAAGAAGCGGAAGATTTCTTCATGGAATAATCTTTAAAATGGTTGACAGAATGAATCCTCTACAGCGGAATTTTTCTGTGAAAGACAATTTTTATAAGGTGTAGGATGGAAGTTAAATATAATTACTTTCCTATCTAAGGAGCGCGGCTACTTTTTGTCCCTCTCCCACAAGCTCTTACAATGGACGATCCTGTGTATTAGCTGTACCCTTACACACACACACACACACACACACACACACACACACACACACACACACACACACACACACACACACACACACACACACACACACACACACACACCCCTACCTCTCTGAATTTGTGTCCAATCATTCATTCATTGTTGTTGTGGTCCGCTGTGAAGTCTAAACTCCAAGGAGACTGGAATTCAAATTCCACCACGCAGTCGGAAGATGAAGACGTCATGTAAGCAATTTCAGCTTCTTCTGCATCATCAGTGCATGCGACAAGACGCAAAGGGTGTTCTTAAAGTAGAACACCCTTAAAAAACATTTTTTGTAATTAAATGAAAAGATTTTATTTTTTGCAGACAAGAAAAGGCAGTCGCCGTTTTCTAGACAGGGTCCCTTATTTGTGGACAGTCCGGAGTCAGGTAATGGCTCTAATTATAGCCACAAAGCACACCAGGATTAAAGGCAATAAGGAGGGGGGGGAGAGAGAGTGAGTGAAGATGACATGGGAGAAACGCTTGAGATCGTGTCAGTGGCACAAAAACCGGACTTCATGTGTCCGGTTTTTAATAAAATTTGTAACCGGACAATTAGTCTGAAAACCGGACAGTCCGGTCAAAAACCGGACACCTGGCAACCCTAGGCTTTGTGCCCACTGAATGGTGCACAGCAATAGTTATCCCACTCCACAAAGGGGGAGCCACCACTGATCCTGGGAACTATCGACCTATTAGCCTGATGAACCTGGTCTGCAAGGCCATGGAACGTATCATCATGGAACTCATAAACAAAAACATTGGTAACCTCCAAACTCTGGATCCCACCCAGTTCGGGTTTGTGAAAGGCAGATCATGCGTCCTAAACCTGATTGACTTCTTTGAGGCAGTTACCAAAGCCATCGATGAGGGTAAGGTGGTTCACACAGCCCATCTTGACCTCGCCAAGGCTTTCGACACCACCCCCCCATTCTGGAATTATAGCTAAACTCACTAAACTAGGTATAAATCCCTACATCACAAGATGGGTTGCCAACTGGCATACTGACAGAACCCACACTGTAAAAGTTGCAGACTCCAAATCTGACCTCAAAGCAGTGACAAGTGGAGTACCACAGGGTTCCATCCTGGGACCTCTCCTGTTTGATATCTACTTCTCTGAAGTACAGGCTAGCACAGAAGGCCTCTGACTAATGAAGTTCGCAGATGACTGCAAACTAGGAGCCATAGTCAAGTCCCAAAATGATGTTGACATCCTACGGAAGGGCCTCAGTGAGACAGATGCCTGATGTCAGAGCCATGGCCTTAAGCTCAGTGCCAAAAAGTGCAGTGTCATCCCCTTTGGTAAAAACTCTGTACCCATGAAATACCACATAGGCAGCAATCTACTTAACACCAAATGCATGATAAGGGACCTTGGGACCCAGGTGGACAGTAGTCTCTCCTTTGATAGTCACATCGCCACAGTAGTCAGGAAGTCCTTCTATGTGGCACACCTCATCATAAAAGGGTTCTCATCCAGGAAAAAAGAGGTCATTGTTCCCTTCTACTCGACACTCATTAGACCCATTATAGAGTACAATGCCCCTTTTGGAATGTACCTCACAAGACATCTGCAGCAGCTGGAAAGGCCACAGAGGTACCTCACAAAGAGGATTACTGGCCTCAAACAAATGCCCTATACTGACCACCTCAAAAAACTCCAGCTTTACTCCGTAGCATATCACCTTCTCCAAGGTGATCTCTGCATAACATATAAAGCTATGTCAAACCCAGAGCTGTTGGGCATGCTACACCTAAAGAAATCCCAATCCCTCTAGGGACCTAAACCCTGTCACCACAATAAGCAGGACATGCAGGAGGGATAGATTCCTGTCCCAGGGACTTCCCATACTCTGGAACAGGCTACCCATCTATGTCAAGCAATGTTCTTCATTAGCACTCTTCAAGAAAAATCTTGATGAGTGGATGGGAAATAAGAAATACACCCCAGGGATCCCTTCTGTGTCTCTGCTTGACAGTGGCACAAGAAAATAACTCTCTTTGGTGGCATAAGCCAGGGAACTCTGTTGGCTTGGCTTACGTAGGCCCTTGGGCCGATAGCCTAGTACCTACCTATGACCCTATGAACTAAGCATACTGTGCAAAATGCTTTCTTCTGATGCAACATGGACTTCCAAAAAGTGCTGCCAAACTGATGAAAGATTCATCCTGAGTGTGACACATGTTGAAGTGAATTCTGATTAGTATAGGTGATATGGCAAGAAAAATTAAAAGTAGCTAATGCATAGCAAAATCATGAAGGTCATCTGTTTTGCAACAAAATGAGCACATGAGAGACTTTAGATGTCTTTTATGGAAAGCAATTGATTAAACTTGATTTGTTGTTGAAGCTTCATCATTAGTCATTTTGCAAAGTTTGTTAGATGACAAGTAGGCTGTGTTTGATTTATTATATTGTGCGTGTGCGCGCGCGCGCGCGTGTGTGTGTGTGTGTGTGTGTGTGTGTGTGTGTGTGTGTGTGTGTGTGTGTGCGTGTGTGTGTGTGTGTTTTCCAGCTTTCATCCTTTAATAGCTAGTATCTGGGTATTTGTGGTATGAGCTTTATGTTAATGAGACAATGGTCTTATTTTATCTGATGGTATAAAACTCATATTTATTTTGAGCCATTTGCTTAGATGTCTTACTAGCAGCATAATAATGTAATTATACTGCATTTTTAGATATGTTGGTCACCTTGGCCAGGATGGTTATAGGCTAGTAATAATGCTTGTCTTTATCCCTCAGCCCCCTGTAAACTGATCATCCCTCCAAAAATTGAATCACCAACTTGTTGTCACAGTTAGTGGAAATATTTGCCATCTTTAAGACAAGAGAGAGGAGATGAAGGCACCCTGACTAGCGTCATTCACTTCTAACCTCAAGGATATTTTTGTATGTCCTAACTATTCCACATTTGCATACAGTGGTACAAGCACTTATCCATAGGCATTCCCAGTCACAATTTAGTAACATCAAATGTTCCACCTTAATGAACATACACACCTGTGAGACAATGATGCCACTGAGTAGCACATTCCCACAAAACTCTCACAACCTTTCACTGAGATAGGCTAGCTTGTAATCAGCTACTGTAGCTTACCTCCTTGGCTGTCCCTCCATCTTTTGAGGATACTAGTCAGTTCAGGTTATCAACAGTACAGGAGGATGCCCTGCTACTCTTCAGGTTTCCAGTATTGTACAGTATTTTTATATTTTTTGCTCTCTGTAATTATTATACCAAAACTGTTATTCTTTTTTTTTTAAACAAGAAACATCTTTATTAAATTATCATGTATGACATAGGCCATGTTACATTTATATAAATGAAAATAAATAATAGTGACACAATCTCAGTTGCAAACATTATACCATACAAACAGTGCCAACACAACTGTAGCTGGAAACAATATACATCACTTTTAACATATCCAGTCATTTTTAGTCAACCATTGCAGCCTTCTTTTAAACCTCTATCCTCCTCTGCATGTACTGATCCCACATTTCCCATTTTTTCCTAACTAATTTGTTCCTACCCTTTTCTAAAGATCCCAGTTCCAGTTGTTTTATCTCTGTTACGAGAACTGTTATTCCTGGTTCATATTTTTGATTCTCCCCAAAAAAATGGTCCAGATGAGCCAATACTCTATCACAGTTAACAAATGAAAACAAATGAATAGTCATAGACAAGATTACATCCAGAAGGTTTATACTCATCTTAGGGAGACCTAAAGTTAACTGCTTCAAATAATTCTCTTATTAGAATTCTGTACTGGGACTTTAAGGGACTGATAGTGTCATTTTATACTAAGAGCTTTCTCGTGGAGATTTGCATATTTCACAACCAATCGATTTATGAAGAGTAAAGTCCGACGAATATCATTTTGAATGTGGATATCCAAGGCTATGTTCCTTAATGAGAGTGCATGATGGCCCCATCCAACAGCCTTTTCATACCCTTATTAATGTACATGATATAGTCACAAAATAGCAATCCTAGTTAACCCTTGAGAGTTGGCGACTGCAGAATATGCTTTAATATTTAAAACCTCAGAGGAGATGTGATCATTTTAGCTGCTGCAATCCAGCTTAACAAGAAAAGAAGTGTTTGCTAGGAATGATAAAACAGAAACATGTTGTGCCAGATAGATAGCAGATACATATTAATATGGTCTGTGTATAGTGTAAAACCTAGATGTATGATGTATCCCTTGAATTATATAAAGAAGTATGTGTGGTTGGACACTTAGAAGTCACAACATCCACACTGGCTGGGATCTTCTCTGTCTTGTCATTATTACTCTTTAACTTTTCTATGGTATGAAAAAGGAAATAACATCTGTGGATGTAGGCATGTCCTTACATGGATTACTAAGTATCAAAAATACAGGATTTGCAAGCAGAAGTGAGAGCGACGTGGAAGAAAGCTATCCAGACAGTTCCAATTATAGAAATGCAGTCTTACTTAAACATGCTCCCAATACATGTAACCTCATATAATCTAAAGATGAGGGTCATTTTGGGCACATTACTGGTGCTCAGAAGAACAGTTGTGGCTAACATAAAAGACTGAAGTAATACTAATTTCATGAACCTTAATCATAGACTGACAAGAACACAGTCCATTCCTGCCACATTAATAGAAACCCAAAACACTTGGAGATATTAAACCAGAATTACTAATTAAGAGGAGGTGGCTATCTGCAAACAACAATATGTTCCTATCTATATGGTGTAAAGCCTAACCAGAAGTGTGTGGGATTTGTGACAGGGACAAGTCATAGATTCTATAGCTAGAAAAACTGACCCCGGGACAGAGGGTACACCTATCATATCCCCCTCCATAGTAAGAAGGCTGAATAAAGCACACCATTGTTTAACACTGAGGGTTGAGGAAGGAGAATTACATAAAGTTTTGACCACTACTATGAACTGAACATAAAAGCCAAAAGATTCCATAAATGTTTTTAGCATATAGAATAAAATGCTTTTTTTAAGTCCACAAAAACACTATTTTGGGTTCCATGGACTCTTGCATGCTCTGAGTTACTGTAACAAGACCTCTAACATAGTAAGCACTTGATTAACTATTTACTTGTCCTGGACATCTAGTATAATCCTGGAAAGAAAGGTTGGAGTCAGTTAGCAAGGACTTTAGCAGAGATTTTGATATCTGCATTTATGTGAGATGTTGGGCTACAGTTTCCTACCTTTCTGGGGTTCCTTGCTAAGCTCACTTACATCTGGTATGATAGATAATGTGTACATGGACAAGATTAATATGAAAGCCACCATAATTTCACTCAGAACTCCAGAAAAGGCAACATATAATTGAGATTTGAATGTCTTATAGCTAGATCTCTGCATGCCAGCAGTCTGGTCACAGTGACTTCCCCTTTTAGGTGGTATGTATAAGCCTTGTTATTCTTTTGAACATAGGGGCTAGAAGTGTCTTCACCGCACCCAGAGTAAACATGGTAGGTTTAATAGAACTAAAAAAATTATGAACCAATTCCTGACAAATTTTGTTTGATTGCATTATATGAGAATAAAGATTCTGGTAGTAATTTTGGAAGGCCGACTTAGTTTCTCTTATATAAACAGAGAACTTATCCTGTGGCCCAAGAATTCCTGTAATTAGCTGAAAAGTTAACATTGTTTAATCTTGAAGGCTAGCAACTTGTATGAAGCACTGTCCTCCAGCAAGAATTGTTAAGGCCATACTGCACATAAAATCAGCTTTCTCACTGAAAGGGTGAATAAATTGTTTCTTGGTCTTGGCTTAGCTAGGTAATTTTGTCTTATCATTAAATCTAGTCTGCAAACAGAAATGAAATTTATCTTCTATTTCTTCTTCAACCTGCCTTATGGTTAGAGGACCAACACTTTAGTGGTTTTGCAGCAGGACCCAGTTTCTAGTATGAGACACTTCAACTAAATCCTTTGAGGCATTTTGTTGAGGGATTTTAGTCTAGTATAAGTTTTCACAATTTCTCTTAAGAATTGTTTTTTTCTCTGCAACTTGAACTAGTGGATGCTTTTGACCTAGAGGACACCTGCATATCACTTAAGTGGGCCCACACAACATTATGATCCCTGAAGAGGCAAAGCAATATGCCTATGCTCTATAGTTCTTAAAATGGGCTCACATGATCCAAGTCACCAGACTATACTACTGCTGTTATAATGTGATGGCATAGCTAGTGCATATTTTAGGTCATTGAGGTGTTTAGTCTACTATAAATCAATTGGTCCATGTAAACCACATAGAACACTCTTATATATATGTTGCTGGTATCGAGTGCCATGCAGCGGTGGCAGTAGTTTTTGAGGCTGCAGATGAATTTGCATATTTTGCTGTAGGTTGCTCGGTAGAAGGGTTGAGATTTGTGAATATTGTTGAGGCATATAGGAGAGTAGAAAGGAGAAGGGAGGAGGCAGCTATTTTATTACTATGATCACTGAGCAGATGCTTGGCTCTGTAAACACAGGGTAGTTTGCAGTGTGTCTGACTTCAATGTCAATGTGCAGATCAAAGTTTAACTTGTTATCAATGATAACACCTAGTACTTTTGTGTTCATAAGTTTTTCAATTTTTATGTTGTCTAAGGAGATAATATTAAGGTCAGTGCTGTTATGATTTATGTTTGGTAAAGGAACATGATCAGTTTGTTTTGTTGGGGTTAAAGAGGAATTATGATTAATAGCTATATACCTGTGCTTTCAACATCAACGATGTCATTGTTTCAGCTTATGGAAGGTTCTTCCTGCCCTTTCTGAAGTATTAAAATGTCCAGACTGCCTTCGTTTGTCTTGTAGCTAGAGAGACTTGCACTTGGTTTGGGTGGAGATTACAGAGCAAACCATCTCCTGTGCTGATGCCATTCTTATCATCTAGATGTGTTTGCACAGGCTGTCTTCTAAAACCCTCTTTGTGACCCCTGAAAAGTACATAATCTTTGAATGCTGATCCTGCTGAAACTTTCTTGATGCTGTGATTTTTATAGGTTTGTAAGCAAAGGAGAACGCTATCCATCCTCTGTGGTTATAAGTAGCCTACGTCTGATTCTCGATTCAGCCTGTGGGAGTTTTGAAGTTGGAGATGTACAACATCTGTTGGAGTGTAAAAATTATACATTTTATTCTCAAACTTCATTATTGCCATAGCCCAGAGGTGGAGATGGAAATACAAATAATCTGTCATATAAAGCTGCCTTATTTCAGTAATAATGCACATTTTTGATGTGCTGTTTGCAAAATCTTGGTCAACTTCACTTCTGAGACTGCAAGCATGCAAAAAAAAAAAAGAAAAAGAAAAAGAAATAAGAAAAAGAAAAAAAAAAGAATGTTCCGGTACTAGTGCTCAGAATCAGCTCCGTGCTCTTAAAGTTCAAAAGCTGATCTACAACTAGACACAGAAGATTGCTAGATGCAGTAGCAGACTTAAATTCCATTGATCTTCCATTTATTAGGCCATGGGCCTGTGGTTACCCAGTTTACAAGGGCTGCTGGTAGGCTACTCTAAGGAATGGCATTTTGCACCATTTTTGATTGTATATTAAGAGTTGGCTTAAGAAATGTACTTTTCATAGTTTCATAGTTTCATAGTATAGTACTAGGCTATCTGCCCTGGGGCATTTGTAAGCCTAGCCATAGTGATGTGGCATTTGCCACCCCATGAAATGGTACAAAAATGTACAGAATAAATTGAGAATACTGTGTCTAGTAGTGACACAATGAAGGTCCCCTTATATAATAGAATTAGTTTACTGTGCCCCTGTCTAGCAATGACACAGATGTGACCCCTGGGGTAAACTTACGATCTCCCATCCACTCATCAAGATTTCTCTTGAAGAGAGTCAGTGAGGGGCTCTGCCTAATATGAACTGGGATCTTGTTCCAAAGCATGGGAAGCCTCTGGGTTATGAATCTATCCCTCCAGCATGTCCTGTTCATACTTGTCCCGAGGTTTAAGTCTTTAGCTCTCATGGTCCTGATGGACTTGGATTTTTTGAGGTGGAGCATGTCCATCAGATCTTGATTGGACATGGCCTTGTACATCAGGCAGAGATCACCTCAGAGCAGGCGGTATGATACTGAATAGAGCTGAAGTTTCTTTAGTCTGGCAGAATAAGACATATGTTGGAGACCCTTGATCCTCTTGGTGAGGTACTTTTGTGGTCTCTCCAGCTGTTGCAAATGCCGGGTGAGGTACATACCAAATGGGGCATTGTACTCAATCATGGATCTGATAAGGGAGGAATATAGGGGTACAATGACATCCTTGGATCTGGATGTGAATCCCTTCATGATGAGGTTTGCAAGGTAGAATGTTTTTCTAACCACTTTGGCAACATGGGTATCAAATGAGAGGTCGCTGTCGACTTGGATCCCTAGGTCTCGGATTACTTTTTCAGTACTCAGTGAGTTGTTGTCTATGTGATAGTTTGTGGGTACTTTGTTTTTCCCAAAGGGGATGACTATACATTTTTTGGCATTTAGTTTAAGGCCGTGACTCCGGCACCAGTTGTCCGTTTCTGTGAGGCCTTTTTGTAGGATGTGTGTGTCTGCTGGTGTATCGACTATGGCACCTAATTTGCAGTCATCTGCGAACTTTGTCAGCCACAGCCCTCCCGTGTTTGCTTTAACATCTGAGAAATAAATGCCGAACAAGAGGGGTCCCAGGATAGATCCCTGTGGGACACCACTTGTGACTGGCTTTGAGTCTGACATTGCTCCAGCGATTTTAACTTTATGGGTTCTGTCCTTTAGCCAGTTTGCAACCCATCTAGTGACATAAGGGTTTATATTTAAGCTGTTGAGCTTATCTATGATGCCTGAGAGGGATATTGTGTCGAAGGCCTTAGCCAAGTCCAGATATGCTGTATGGACTGCTTTGTCCTCGTCAATGGCTCTAGTGACTGTTTCGAAAAAGTCAACCAGGTTTAAAAGGCAGGATCTGCCCTTTACAAAGCCGAACTGGGTTGGGTCAAGTGTCTGTAGGTCCCCTATGTCTCTGTTTATGAGTTCCATAATGATTCTTTCCATAGCTTTGCAGACCAGGCTGGTTAAGCTTATGGGGCGGTAGTTTCCAGGGTCTGTAGAGACACCCCCCTTGTGGAGTGGGACCACTGTTGCTGTACGCTAGTGTTCAGGTACATATCCCGAAGTAAGGCTAAGGTTAAATAGCATTTTTATGTGTGGGTTTAGCTCCTCTTGGAGTTCACATAACATGCAACCCGGGATACCGTCAGATCCCATTGATGCTGTGTTTTTTGCTTTGTTTAGGGCAGTTCTCACTTGTACATCTAAGATGACAGGGAGATTACATTCAGCTGGGATAAGTATTTCTTCTTTTGGGGGTGAAGGAGGGGAGAAATTTGCACTGAACCTGTCAGCCAGAATGTTGGCAATATCTGTGGGTTCAGTGTATTTTTTATTGTTGTGAACCAACTCTGAGCATATCTGAGGGTTTCCGCCCAGTTTTCTAACATAGATGAAGAAGGCTTTGTGGTTATCTTTAGTGTCCTTAGTGATTTTTCTCTCAAAGTTGGCCTTGGATGTTTTTATGAGAGAATGTAGTTTTTTGCTAATGTTGATCAGAGATGTCTTCCCTTCATGGGATTCTGCTCTGACGTGCAGTAGCTTCCTTCTTTTGTTATACAATTTGTTTATGGCTGAGGTCCACCAGACAGGACGCTTACCTTTGGTGGAGAGGGACTTGGATTTGTTTGGGATTGCATGATCCATGCATTCTTGGAGATATCCATAGAAAGCATTTGTGAAGGATTCGGAATTGTGGGATGTGGTATCCACTGGCACAGTGGGCTTAAAGGATACCATCTCAGTCTTAAGAAGAGTGAAGTCTGCTTTTGAGAAGTTTTTTACTGTGGTCTTTTGTGCTGGGGGTGGAGGTGGGATATGTATATCCAGGGTGATTAATTTTTGGTCAGATCTCACTAGTGAGGGGTATATTTCCGGTGTGGAGCATTTTGTCCCCATGTTTGTGATGATCAGGTCTAGTATATTATCTCCCCTAGTGGGAGAGGTGACTAATTGTTCCAGTGCATTTGAATTTATGAATTCCAGGAACCTTTGGGCTAGGGTATTAGGGCTAGAATAATGTACCCAATCTATGTTTGGGTAGTTGAAGTCTCCCAGTATGATGGTATTTTGTGATACATTCATATCCTCCAGTGACTTCAGGAAGGCTGAGTGGAGTTCTTGAGATTGGGAGGGTGGTCTGTAACATGCTACCAGTTGTATAGCAGTTTTGCCTATGGTTAGTTGCACCTGTATGGTCTCTGATGCTTCATGTGTTGCTACTAACCTGGAGGTGTGGGTGTCCTTGATGAATATGGACACTCCCCCTCCCTTTGTGGTTTGGCCCGGGTTTTGGGGCCGAAAAGCATGATACGAGGTATAGCCTGGTAATGCTGGGGTGCTCTCAGGAGCCTTGAACCAGGTTTCAGTTACTGCACAGACGTCGATGTTCTCCATGCTGAGGAGTGCATCAAGTGCCTGCATCTTGAGATTTAGACTTCTGGCGTTGAGCAGCATTACCCTTAGTTTTTGCCATTATTGTTTTCTAAGGAGGTGGGTTTGTCTTTTGAGCCTTGCCTAAAAAAGGCACTATGGGGGTGGCAAGAGCCTTTGCCAATATCCGGAAGCCCAGAGGTGACAAGTGTAAGCCATCCCGTGTGAAGCAGCATGGCTTGTCCAACATGTCTTCCCAGGCAGACAGACATTGTATCCCCTTAGAATGACACCAGTACTTGAGCCAATTGTTAAAGCTGATCATCTTGTCTTTGTATTGTGATATCATTCTTGGTGAGGGCAAGATGCTGCTCAGGGTCATACCAGCCTGGGCTACATAATTGGAGAGCTCCTCTATGTCTCTTTTCATGTAGTCCAGGGAAGTACATCTCAGGTCATTCACACCAGCATGGACAATGATGGAGTCATATTTGTACTTGCTTTGGAGTGACTTGAGTGCGTGTTTTATGTGGTGGATCCTAGCTCCCGATAGACAGCTCACAGTCGCCTTCTCCTTGTTCAGCCTGGTCAGCGGGACATCAGTGTGCCTGACTATAGAGTCACCTATTACTAGTGTATCAGGCAAGGTGTTTGGCCTTAAGGGCTGTGATTGGTTGACATACTGATTTATTGAAGTATGTGTTGCCTGTGTTTTGTTTTGAGGTGATGGATTTTTGGGTGTCTGCTTTGGGAGCCTCTGTTGTTTTGGTAAATTTTGAGGTGGTGGATTTTTGGGTGTCTGCTTTGGGAGCCTCTGTTGTTTTGGTATGTTTTTTATTAGAGCCTCCAAGTATGTCTTTGTGTTTTTATGTGTTTGGTTTGCAGTTGTGGTAGGTCTATGTGGGACTGGGATTGTTGTGTGTGTGGTTGCCATCTCCTCCTGTCTGGTCATGCCAGCCCTGAGTTAAGAGAGTTCAGCCTCCAGTTTGGCTATATAGTTGCATCTCTCACATGTATTTGTGTTTGTTGGGAGGAGGAGAGGGTTGTCTGTGTACATGAGACAATTGTAGCATTGTCTCAAGATATCCAGATGAAACTTTCTTGTTTCATTGTCCAAGCTTCAACTGTTTGCTGTTGACACCGAAAGTTTGCTCAGCTTTAAAGTATGATGCAAAATGTTGGGGAGCATCATAGTCAGATAGACAATTCCCATTGAATAAAAGTCGTTCTATCACTCTAACACAATAATGTGCCACTGTTATACTGTTGATGATGAGGCAATAGCATTTCTACAGGAGGAATGTTTTTAGCATGGCACAGTGGTGCAACGGTAGCGTTACCTCACAGCAAGAGTTTCTCCAGTTTGATTCTCGGCTGGGGTGCCTTCTGTGCAGAGTCTGCATGTCCTCCTTGCATTTGTGTGGGTTTCCTCCCGTGTTACAAAGACATGTATCTGAAGCATTTCTCCCTGGGCCTCCACTGAAAATTGGCTTCGTTCCAAGTCAGACTTTCCCGGTTAACAAATGGTAAATAAAAATAAAACATTCAAAGATGAGGCCATAAAAGCAGATGCCTTGTCATCTGCTATATTTGCAGTTTATGTATCTTATTTCAGATTTTTCCAATGGTTTTGTAATCCTACATAACAGTTGGATCAATCCTCTTTAAAAATTATACAGAATTGTAACTCAGAAATGCTGCACAATACTAATTTAGTTGGTGTATTATACACATTATGATTCAACTTAAATTACATGTACATCAACACAGAGAAAGGAACAGAGTTCTAAATATTCTCCCATTGCTTAGGCCAGCTATAAATAAAATCTTTCTTCTGAAACAGTTCTTTTTAATACAGAGAACTATGCAACTCTGAAAAAGAGACTGTCACAAAAGGTGATACTGCCAGCACAGCTAGCTGGAGTTTGTAAATATATGTCATTTGTGAATATCAAAATGATTTATATAAAATGCTTGTGTTACAACTGTATTAGAACTGTATGTCATGTGTATATCAAACTTGTTTGTACAGGCATATGTGTTGAAGGGTTATTTTGTAAAGTGCTTGTCTTTGAGATACATCCACAGTGTGCCCTGCTGGAAGAAAGCAGAAATGTACATGCACTGTTGTAACTGCCTACATTTACATCTTTTAACAGTGGAAACTGGAATACAGGAGGTTAATTTCGGTCCAGCAAATTTTAGGAAAATGGCTGAAATTAAATTACTTTATAGGCTATGCAATAAAAGATGGTTTCTTTCAGTTTTCAATGCAGCTACGGACATACAGTCTGTGCTGAGAAGCTTTCTGTATTGTCTTTAGGCTGAACTAATTACTAGTTTTGAAATGTGAAGGAATGCAATTGTTGTATGACTTCCAGCACCTGCCAGAGATATGAGGAGAAGCCCTTTCTCTGTATTTTTATAGGTAGATGCTAAATGCTACCAGCTGCCATCAGTGGTTGTTTTGAGCCTGGGGACTAAAAATTAGATGGCAAGAAATTATGTCATTCTGCAAGCTATCACAGAAGTAATATTTTAAATATTAATTTGAGAAGTCTCATAGTGAAACAGAGCCTTCTGCATTCTTTCTTGGACCTAACAACAACTAGGACATCCATTCACCACACCTGCCTTCCTCTAATGAAGAAAGTTTCTAAAGTATAGTAATTCTGTTAGATGCAATCAGGAATATCATAAAGCTTAGTTTAGAGTTTTTTCTTTATTAATCTGAGACTGTCCTGCAATGTTGTTTTAAATATTTCCTTTGGTTTTGAACTCTGATGTCACTGTGAATATAATTCTAGTACTGCCTTTGCTCTTTTATTATTTATTATTAAATATATTTAAACCTTTAATTGTGGCTGATCTGTGTAGAGATATTTAAGTGTTGAGAGTACCTGCATATTTATTTGATTACGCTGTGTGGTCCACTCCTAATAGCCTTGCTCTTTATCAAACTACCATTTGTATTAGTATTAATATTACACAGTAAAATTGGATTCACTTTGTTAAGGGCCTTAAAATAGCTGATAATGAGTGATTGGTGGCAGTAGAAACTACCTTTTAGTCTGAGCAGAAGGAAGCATAGCTAGTAAACCTGTGGCAGCCTTTCCCAGAGGTGTGTGTGTGTGTGTGTGTGTGTGTGTGTGTGTGTGTGTGTGTGTGTGTGTGTGTGTGTGTAAATCAAACCGCAAAGATTGTGTGTGTCAACTACTTGGACAGGGACATGACACACTGGTTGGACAGAGAAGGTGCTGAAGGACTTGGCTTTGTCAATCAGCTGAGTTCTCAACTCTATAGCTGTGTCAGTGGGGAGTCTTATTGGGGATCTGGAGAAAGAGTGAGAAACCAACTCCAGACTGACATGGTGTCTGTGTGCTCTTAAGGGAAATTCACTTGGTGCAGAGAGCTGCATCTGGAAATACTGTGTAGGTACTTGTCATCCTCCCAGTGTATATCCCCCACTGGTGCCAGTGGTGAGGACTGAGACTCCTTGATTACTAGTCCAGTGGTCTGGCATCACAGAGATAATAGAGAAACATCTGATTAATTGATAAATGTTACTTCTTAATACTTTCTGAGTTAATTGCAACCAGCAGAAATAAATTAGCAGTTGTGATTCTAAGGTCAGTGATAAAAATATGATAATTTTGCAAATCCTAGTTTGTGAACAATTCTTGTTCAAGCTAAATTTATTTACCAAATTGCATTTTAAAGTCTTTGATATTACTGATCTACAAAGAAGTGAACTTTAACATTTTCAGAAACCAAAGTAAATGTGGATTACGACTGGACCATTGAACATAAGAAAACTGTTACAAATGGAGCATGCTGATTATGGTCTGAAAATCATGGAAATGTGATACTTTTTTACTGAAATCCTTGTGATGTTTGTCATAGTAAGGTTCATATATAAGAACGTGTTATTAGCAAGGCTCATGCTGGCACACAGACAGCAAGTGCACAAAAACACAGGACACCAACTGACACCTTTGGACATGCTGCCACCCAGGCAATACAAATGAGGCAGAACAAAATATCATACAACTTTTCAAACTGTTAGCTGATAAGGGGTGGACTTTGCTTCTAACCACTTTTTTGGGTGACAGCAAGAAATGTGTGATAGTGAGATATGCCATGCTCCTAAACTACAAACTGAAGTAAAATCCACAAAAGTTCAATGGCTTACAAACCCCGGTCTGTTCAGAACAAGAAGATGCAAATCTCCAGAAAATGCTGTGCAATGGATAGTACCATTAAAAAACCTCTTTAATAAAAGTAATTTTGTTTTGCCATAAAACTTAATCAGATCTGAGATACATATCTTTCTCTCCAGCAGGTCCTATTTATATCACAGGCAAGGTTTAAGTCTTTAGATCAGGTAATTTTGGTGTTGTTTGTTTTGTGGATATGCAGGAGGTCCATCAGAGTCAGTTCTGACAATGCACTGTATGCCAGGCATAGATCTTCCCTCAACAACCTGTAGGAGACAGAATACAGGGATAGGGTAATGAGGCAGTCTGCATAGGACATTTTACTTATGCCCTGTATGCTTTTAGTGAATGTGCTATAATGCACAACATTGCCTAAAATACTGTGGCACATTTATGTGGTAAATACTTTGTAATACAGTAAGTAAAAATGCTTGTAATTTAACTGTAAGCAAAATCAAAATATGAAAACAATCCAACAGCGTCATAGTCTGATATTAATATTTTATCAGTGAGATAAATTATCAATAATAATCCTTATCAGTTTCAGTAAATGACACACTGAATATGTTTCTGGTTTGCCTTTTGTGCATGAATTTAATCACAATGAACAAACCATTTCAATAGTGTAACGCATTTAAGTGAGCTTTCTGTATAAGCAGAAGGTATGTCTTTGGATTTGTTCTGCACATTTACACATTTTCTTATTTTCTCCTTATTGCAGTGTTACTTTATGCAAACCTTATATTTCTTGGAACTTTAAAAACTTCAAATTAAGGGCAGAAAGCAGATATGTTTCCTTCTTGAGTTTTATGAGGATTACTTGGAGGTGGACCCATATAACTGACTTCTGAATAATTGAAAATTTTCTACAGATAGCTGCTAGAACAGACTGTTCTAATAGTAAATTTGATTTTGCTACCTTACTCTGTCCCAGTTTTATTTTTAAATCAATTGTTTTTTTCATCTATGCTAATTTAGTTTCAATAACTCTCCCACTCACCGTCATTAGTTTGTACCAGTCATCACTAAAATAATATGCTATGAAATCGGTGATAATATAGAATACTGGACACAACAAGGGAAAAAATGTAAACCAGTGACAACTCCAGTAGAAATAAAAGTGTAAAAGAAATAATGAATGAAATCCACTCCATTCACATTAGAACAAATAACTGAAACAGTGAAACTGTTGGGTTGCATAATAATATATTGGATTATATTTCTTGTACCAGTTATTTGTGTTAACATGGATCCAGAGATCACTAGACCACACCAATGTTTTTGTGTAGCTCTCAGAATGTTACGACAGTTGTATAATATCTAGGCGCCACTGCATATACAACTCTCAACTTTTTTGCTCAATAGACAGAGGCAAAGCTAAAAATAATGGGTAGAAAACCCATTATTGTTACTCATACCTCTCAAGTGCCTTCATTATGAGGAATGTTCCTCATTTTAAATCTTAAAAAGTCCATGTTCTTCACTGTTCTGCATTTGAAGGGCATATTATGCTTTCAGTATTAAGAATTTTTCTAATTAATGTCATGGACAGCTGAGATATGCTCAGCAATAATGAAAAGCTGTTTACTTTTATTATATTTAGGGGCACTAACAGTTTTAGGTGGGAAGGAATAACACTGGACTTTGCATAACCACATTACTCAGTATTCTGGATTTGCACTTACTCGTGGTCCAGTCCATTATCACCATGAAATCTTACCTTGTAAACTGACTACATTGCAGTCAGCAACCTGCTCTTGTCTTCTTGTGCTCTGGTTGAATACTCCAAGAGCTAGTATCCTTTTCTTTACAGTTTATGTTTAAAAACTTTGTTTAGGACCTCTTCCAGAAAGAAACTGTAAAGAGTGAAAACAGAGGAATAGTAAAGCATGCTGGGTAGACTAGATTCCCAGAAAGCAGTATGTCTACAGTCCTCACACAAAAGGGGATGGCACCATGTAATATGTGAACCTTCATGTAAGCAGCACAGAGGCAGACAGAAGGGATAGGAAAAATTGGAAAAGTGTAAAACAGGATTGTATATAACAGCATAATGGGAAAGTAATAGTTTGTAAAGCAGAATATCAAGAAGAGTACAGGAAGATCAGCAAGTAAAGGGAATAAGGCCAAAGAATTTGAAGGAAACAGAACAGGACAGCTTATCCTTGGTAACATTTACAGTAGCCCAGAAGGGATGCAATTATTTTTTGTTTCCTATTATTTTGCCTTATATCTCCTCATAGATACAAGGGCTTTAAATGAAGGAAGTGTTTTTCTTTGTCCATTTTGTAGTTGTAAAAAATATAGAAACATCTTGTGTTAGAACAAGTTTGTAAATCTTCATTATTTTGTTTGGATGATTTCATCTTGGTCTAAATCCCATATTTTTAGCAATGAAGTGGAGTCTCACATTCTTCTAGCCTGGATGGATCTGTTCTTATTGCAGTTTAAAATATCTCACCTCAGTGTCAGGTGCTATCATCCATGACTAAGATAAATTTATCCTGCCATGTCTAATACCATATTTCCTTAATTTTTAAAGACTCAGCAGTTACAGTTGTTTAACATTTTTTTTTTTTATTATTTTCAGGAGTACTCTTTCTGTTCTGTTTTTCCCCGAGTGTAATGTGGTTACAAAGCTTGAGATTGTCTATTAACCATTCTGCCCTTCTAGTTGTAATTCCTATGCTTCATTGTTTTCCATATGTTTTTAATTTCATTCCTGGTGGAAAATAAGCAAAAGAAAGAAATGAAAAAGCATGCCGCAGCTTTTATCATTATGTTTAAGAATTTTTTTTTCCTGAAAGAAATTAGAATCCATACATTTATTATATTTGATTTCAGCAGCAATCATCTCTATTAATAGAAGAATGCTAACATACTAGAAAACCCTACTATACTAGAATATTGTCCAGTGTCATAACTACTAGCTCACCACAATACAAAAACATATATTACAAGAAAGGACTCAAGACTGGTCTAAATTAAATAAAGATGAGGAAGTAAAAAGAAAAGAACTGTTATCCATAATTCTGAACTTGTGATATCAGTACATTACATCACCAGTGGGCTTCTCTTTTGGCCATTTTGCATTTTCTGTTTGTCTGTTTACCTGTTGTAGCAGGTATATTTATTTTCTTTCCATACATACGCCAAAGCTTATTAATATAAACTCATTTTAGTAAGAGCTCACCAGTATTTTAGTATGGCAGACACAAGGAAGATCATTGCATTTGATTATGAAATATATTTCATGAAATCTAAGGAATTTTGTTTTAGTTTTATCTTTGGTGTAAACTATAACACCTTCTCAACAGTCTGCTATGCTCTGAAACTGGCCTTTCTGTCACAATATACTTTGTAGGTATGCACACTCATCTTAGTTTTGTAAAAGTGATTTTTAAGCACTTTCTTAAATGGTCCAAAAAGAGAATACACTGTAGGGATTAAGTGGCTTATATACCTTTTAGCTGTGTCTGTCAGTGCCAGGCTTACATCCACAATGACACTAAAATTAACAGATATATGCCTATGCATAATATGCCTACAAATTTATAGGAAAATGTATTAATAGCTAATAATGTAATATCCTAACCATTCCAAGGGGAAGATGATTTACTTTTTCAATTTACAGAGTATACCAAGAAATGCAGGATGCCAAATATATTAGCTTTCTTTACTTTACCAATATTTTTCATGTCTTTTTTTCACAAGTAAATTGCAATCCTCTGTCAGAGCCTGAATATTCCTCTGTGGCTGCTTGACTCATAACAATGCTGCTGTTTGTTTAATATTATGAAGGGCAGGTAAGCAAGTTATAATTCTTGCGAATTTACATGCTACTGTTAAATACTGATAAGTGCTGGAAGGCCTAAACACTGGGCTATTATAATCATTTTTAAATGTTGTATCTGTGCTTTTTTCCTGACTTTTAAGAAGAGACAGGTAGAAATTTACAATATCTTATACATCCATGAACATATTCTTTTAGCACCAGTGTATACATGAGGTCTAAAAGTTTCCTCTTGGTGTTTCAAAGTTTCTTCTATGACCTATGTGGCTCATTGTATGCATACTATTATGTGATTTTTTTTTGTTTCCCTAAGAATGATGTACAGATCAAAATTATGAAGAAAAAAAAAAAAAAAAAAAAAAAAAAAAAACAGATCAAAATCCTTATTGGAGGGTGAAGGTTTCCCTACATTTTCATGTTTTCATGTGGAGAGCCGTTCACTCATAGATTCCTAAGTTCATAGGTACTTACAAGACTATTGATGTTTGAGGATCTAAAAAGCCTAGCCTTACATTCCCATGGTAGGTTTTAACTCCAATATTTTGTATAAGAATAACACTAGAGATATGAAAAACAAGGATATGTTGAGACCTTTACATGTTTCCTTATCCATGATGAACAGAGTTGCTAAACTGTGAAAGAGTTTGCAGTAACCCATTTATTCATCCAAATTATAGTGTAGGAGTTTTATGTGAACTGGAAGATATTCTACTGACATTATAATTACACAGCAAAGAAGAAAGGAGAAAGGTCTGGTAACAATGCATAAATGTATCCCAAAACCAATTATTCTGCTCGATTCTGATAAGACCAGTGAAATCAGACAGTTAGAACTCAATTATAAAAGTCATCCAGCTGGCCAAGGGTAAGGTAATTATTTAATGTAAATATTCTAGACAATGGAGAGTCTATGAGCTGTCAAAGTTCTTAACAGATCCATACTTGAAACATTTGTCTGACTGGTTATATAATGCTTTTAAGTCACAGCTGTCATGCAGGTCATATTAAGGGATTTGATTTTATTGTGGAAATGAAGGACAGCATTAATGTTTTTAATACTAATGTGTCTTCTTACTGCAGCCTTACCAAGTCAAAATTAGGTATGTCAGGTCTGACGCTATGTAGGTTAATATTAATTTGTACTTTTTTCTTACCTTAGCAGAAGACCCGTGTCACTCATTGTCTTTAAGATGCCTTCCTTAGTCAGATAATAAATTAAACCATTCAAGTTTTGCCTGCTTCTTACATTTCTGAATAAACGTTAACTTTTTTATCTTTAAAATACTAATTGCATACTGTCTAGTTTGGAGTTTTGGCTTGTACATGATTGAAGAACATGATTTGTTTTCTTGCCACACAACTCTGTAAGCTATAATGCTGATTTCCATCTTGGTTAAATGAATGGCTTTCAGCATTTGTTCTGGGAAGGATCCTGCAAACAATTTCCTGCAGAATGGCAGTGTCTATTTTGTTGCCTGGCAATGTTAAATGTTGGATTATGAAGATGGCCTAGCATAGGCTTCTTAGCCTTTACACAGTCATGCAGTTTTAAATTTCCCAGTTCCTGGGTGGTCACACTATTCTAGCATATATTATTTCCAAGAGCTGATTTTGAAGTGTTGTAGTCTAGGACATAGTCCATCTACCAAAGTTTACTATACCTAATCCTCTGGCTTCCCAGCAAGGGAACATATTTGAAACACAAAGATTACTGACAATTAGAATTATTTTTCTCCATCTCACTCAAAGATTTTATAGTATAATCCATAAAATGGTAACATGGCAGGTTTATCACTGCTTTCAGCATACATGTTTTCTAAATAAAAATCTGTATACATCTGGGGATATGCTACGCCTGGCTCTTGACTCAGGCTGCATTTTAAAATGTACATGAATTTTCATCACGCTTTATCAGTGCCAGGATTTTGCCACACACATCTGCTTGGTGATGGGATATATTATTTCTAAACTGCCTGAAGTGATTACAAATGACCAGGAATGTATGTAGCTTTTTAAAGGCTTTTGAATGGATAATATTAATGACCTCTGTTTTCCTGTTTGGAGGATGGTCTTCATATATCTCAGGTTCATAACCCACAGAGTTGTCTTTACTCTTGAACTACTTCTGTTTAGTTGAGAACTATTTTGCTTCTGCATTCGGGTTACTTTTGATTAGTACAACGTCAATTAAATCAGATTTCCTGATCTTTAATTATCAGGCATGGGCTTGTACAAGAAAATCCTAAATCTGCAAGTGAGGTCTGATGCTCTAAGGGACATCTGTTTCAGGTGTAATGTTAGCATTGATCTTGGGAATCTGTTGTTACAGTTCATAATCCATCTGCATCAATAAGGTCGCTAAGGGTTTTGCACCCCATTATCCCAACTCAAGAACTGATCAAAACATATTATAGGCTAGTGAGGAGAAGGGACATGATAATTTAGCTTTCTGCAAAATCTATCAAGTCTACACTTACCTTCAGGCTTTGGAACCACCCAGATGGGAGAAGATAGTTTATCTGACTTGACAGTCTCCCCTGCATCAATACTGTTAAAATTTCCTGTATATTTTCATAAGATGGCATTGGTAGTCTGTACTGGTACCAGTATACAAAGTCTACACCAGACCAATTGGCCTTCCTAGTGACATGAAGTCCAGTTACCTCAGAATCCTGGGCATCCCTTGCAAACTCACCTTTTCAGTGACTAAAATGTAATTCACTGCCATACTGCCATACCTCTCAACTTCTTTGTTCAATAATTCTGGGCAAATTCAAAAGTGATAGGGAGACAAAACATCCAAAGTTAGAGACTTTTTTTTAAATTACTCATAATTTTCTTAAAAAGTTAAGAGAGCAGTGGGGTTTTGCATCGACATGTATTTTATGAATAATAGATAAGAAACCCTAATGTTTTGCATTATTGACTGACTGCAATCCTCAATCATTTACCAGAAAAAAATATGAGGGACAGGGCAAAATATGAGGCAAAATCAGGGACTGTTAAGAGATATGTTTATTGCTTCTTTTCTATGTTTCACAGCATCATGCCTGAATAGTCTGCACCTCATGATACTCAACAACTAGAAAAGGAAAATTGATAACGTTCCAATTTTTTCTCAGTCACATCAGAAACATTTCATGAATCAAGTTTCACTTCATTCAGGCTTTCTACTTTACCCACTGTATGAGACATTAAAAGATAATCACCAGCAAGTTTGCAGATATGTGCTTCTTTTCTGTCAGTGGGACAGAAGCCATGTAAGATGATTAACCCACTTAGCAGGGAATTACATTTCTCTGTTTGTTAAAAATGACATTTCTAGTAATTCACTTGCAACAGGGTAGCAAGTTCCACATCCAAAAAACACTCCCTTGTTATTGCAATAAGCTGAAAATGAACTTCTATATGTCTCTCAATTGAGATGTTGAAACTCATAATAGCTAGAACCAAAATGATGAAAAACAGTCTGAAAATACTGTAGAACAATAAATGATGAACATTGTTTGTCTCTTTTGATGTTATTTTTTGCATGGAGGTAAGCCTATATATGTCAATTCTGAGATAACATTACACTGAAGAAAAGTGAATATTCTGAGGAACAGCAATCTCAGACTTAGCATATATATAAATTCACATATTCAGTCATTCTGGCTTGTTAATCCGGGACATGAACAAATGAATATTAGAATTTATAAAGGTTCTGGGTCTACAATAACGGGTTATGCTGCTGGGCTAGGTACCAAAATCTGAATTAATAAGCTCCTAATATCCAAGCATAGTAAGGAATACAATTATGAGTCTGTGCCTTCCAGATGCTTATGAAGGACAAACAGTACAGTGACATGAGGCATTTCATAACCTTTCTTTCCATTACCCAATATGAAAAGTCCATGCTACAGATACACAGCTATAGAGGAGCATGCAGCTGTAGTGCCCTTACATCAGACTTTAGAAAAGAAGGCATTTACTTCCTATGTATGAATTTGTGTAACATTGCAAACAGTCAGTATTACAGCATATGTGCCATGGTCACACTGGAGGGCACCACAGGATGAATTCAAACAGTGAAAGTGTGCCTTCAGCAGTCCAAATGCACACTCTATAATATTTTTGATTTCAACAGTAAATGCTTGTACCTCTAGTCCTTTGGATTGTGTAAATTTCTGATGGATGTGATGAGAAGGATTCAGGTTATATCCAGTATCCCCAAAAGATGCCCTTGGGGAAAGTTAGCCTTTGCAAATCATTGGTACAAATTACATGTCTGGCATTTGTGAATTCTGCTTGGGTGGCACACATACATTGTAGACAATACCCTGGGCATTACAGACAACCTGGAATTTCATGAAGTGGTACAGCTTGTGTCATATACCTCCTTCTCAGATCACAAAGGGGTGCCCTCAATTCAATGTGGCACAGTCAGTGGCCCCCAGTACCTCAATGGAAATGTCTTTTTCAGGAATCAGCTATGCACACTTCATTCAGGGATTCTACTTTACCCACTGAATAAGACAATAAAAGATAATCACCATAAAGTTTACATATGTGTGTTTCTTTTCTGCCGGTGGGACAAATAACAAGTAAGATGATTAATCCACTTGGCAAAGAGTTAAATTTTGTCATGTATTTCTTTTAAATGAACTCCCACATGGTGCTGGTGCTCTCCTTTGGGGTACGTGGGAACCATATATGCTTCCCCATATGCCTGAGATACTCACACTGTTTTTCTAGTAGGTGATTGAAAAGTCCCTGTAGCTAATATTCATAAAGCCCACATACCTTTGTATCCCATGGGATAAGAAACCCATTACTCCTACTGGGCTGCACATGAGGCCAACGCTCTTCCATAAGTTACTGTAATGTGTTTCTGTCCACAGTGTACCAGTGTATAATATTAGCATTTTGGAGGCCATACAATATTAAGCCTGGTCGGATGACCGGGTACCTCTTAGAATGATTTGAGCACTAATGAGCACAGCAGCTGTGATGGCAGCCTCCTGCAGATACACACTTACTATGTCTGGAACAAACCCTAACATTATTGCACAATGTACTCCATAAGGCATATGGCTAAGTTCAAATATAAAATGGACACAGCCCCATAACAGACATTTCAACATTTTTGAATTGCTGCACAATTTGTTTTGCCTCATTTGCATGCACAGCACCTATTATATAGTCATTAACATATAACATGGCTGACTACATTATATGGCCTAGTTACATCACATAGCTTGGTTTTCTGAATCTTACACATTCTACTTGTGGCCACTTATAATGTCAATTTGCTTCGTGATGATGCAGCACAGTTTTCTGAATTCAGCCTAATATTTTTTGAATGAAGAAACCAATATTCCCTCAATGTTTATTAGTATGGATTACAAAAAAAAAATGCATTGCATGTATATTGATCAGTTTTGAGTTCATATATTTATTTTATGTTATTTAAATGTATTAACTTAGACAGATCTTTAATGCACATGGGGCATTATGTCACATTAAATATTTTATGGGAAACCAGGGGTATGGGCAGATGTCACATTTGTTTTGAAATTCACTATAGTACATAATTTTCATAAGTGGCAGCTTTAGTTAAAATATGTTGGATGATATTGTTTGGTGATACTAAACATTAAACTAAATGTTTGTAAAACCATCCCATCACAAACAACTCACCAGGAATTATATTACTTGTGTCTAACCCATGAAACACTGCAGGGATACTTTTACTAGCAATAATTCCTCTATTTTTCCTTTTATTGTTCTCTACATTGGTAAAGTTAATGGGAGGCAGTTTAACCCAACAGGGTATTATACTTGTATCTCTGAGGCAATAGATTTTTGTCATTCTGTATTTTTGTGGCCTATTTTGTAATGGCTAAACAAAAAGAAAATTAAACCTAAGATCACAAGAGAATACAAGAGATACCAGGCATGCATGAATGGAAAAACACGTATTATTTTACCTGTCAACATATGTAGAATTTTAAGAGCTTGAAAGTATGTGCTTTGGAACACGTTTTTATTTATTTCGGGGGTGGCAAACCCATGAATAAATATTTATTGTCTAAAGATGGCTTAGTTATCATTAAATATAGAACAGTTATTGGAGTGTACTGTGGACTACACATGGAGAAGGATGCCTTTTGAAAAAGAACTGGGGATCCCGGCAATAGAGTAGTCATTTTAATCACGTTTTATTGTTGTATGAACAAGTTATTTATCCTACCTCTGAATTAAAGCATCCAGAGTCCCAGCACTGAATCTGCTGCCTGTTCTGCTTGTTAAAGCAACCTATTTCTGTTCATTTTGTTTCGCACGTGTGTGCAGCTGTTAGAAAATGGTGGCCAATAATCCTAACAGTGAAACAGCTCCTGCAGAAAAGAAAGTAGTCTTGGCTAATTTGGCAGCACTTGTGCAGGCAGTACTAAGTGATACTGCCCAGCTTAAAGACACAAGCTCAAAACAAGAGGCTGCAGTGCTGAAATTATCAGAAGACTTTAGAGAATCAACATCACGAGCTAGCTAGACAACATAAAATCATCACAATACATTCCACTCCGATTTCTTATCAATTATCAACCATCTTAGATCTTATCAACTAGAGCTCAAAATAGATGACTTGGAAAACAGGAGCAGGCATAATAAATTGCTAGCAATTTGCCTTTCAGAAGGCAGCTATGGGAATTTTTCTGTTGATTTTATGAGAAAGGATCTTACAAAAACTTTAAAAAAATATCCCAGTGATAGAACAAGCTCAAAGACTAACCAGCAGATTCAGACCTCCTACTCTCTTCAGAAATTTCTTTGTATGATTTTTGCAGTACAATGATAGGTAGTAGTTTTTACACAAAGGGAACAATCTGTGGGGAGACTTTCTTACAGCAGGCACTGCAGTTGGATCAGCAACAGACTACTGAACTGCCTTATTCGCTAAAAACAAAGCAATGTTTCCTGCTATCCAAAAACTGAAATAATTGGGATGCTGCTGACAACTATTTTTTCCAGTTATTTAATGGTGTTTCTGGAAGGGAAACAATTTTTTTTTTTTTTGATAACTGCAATAATGCAAATACGTTTGCAGGCACCTTTTTAGCGCAGCACAGGTCTTGATTATCATGGAGTGAAGTCTAGTGTGTGGATGTTTCCCATGGCACAAGGAACAACAGAAGGACAGACAGAGGGAACCCATCCTCACCAACTAGTCACCTGTCAGGAAAAGACTTAAGCCACAATTAGCTCAACAAGTAGTTACTCCACCATCATCCTCCAGAGCCAGAGAGACAGTTGCCTTTGTCTTGGCTGTAGATTTTCTGTACTGCAAAGTCTCCCAGAGGAAGAAGAGAGGTATTATTTTTTTTCTTACACAAGACCCACAACCAGAAGAATTGGAGAATTTGCGGCAGACTAGCAAAGGAGAAATATTTGGACTCTAAATGTGATGTCACTCTGTGAGCTAAAGCTGAAAGATGTGATTATTTCCTGGATTACAAGAATGAGCATTGCACCATGATTATAGTAGACCTCTAGGCTGAATAGCATTCCTCATGGAGTACTTAACAGAGCCTTGGCACTACCTTGAAGAATATATATATATATATATATATATATATATATATATATATATATATATATATATATATATACATTTTTTTTTTTGTAATGTGATAGATTGAATTACTCTTTTTCCTTCCTTTTTTCTGTGAAAATTAGCAATTCTTGCCAGATAATATTACGTTAACATTTTAGTATTGTTTTTTTTCTTTAAGTTGGTAGGTAGGATGGTACCATACTATTTTATTTTTTTCAAGTGACCATATGGGGCTCAATGAGGAAGCTGGAAGCTGGGCCACCTTCAGAGGGTCATGGGAAGGGTTTACTTTCTTAAACACCTTTGATCCCTGCTCATTTGGGGGATTAGTCTACTTATAAATAGTTTTATTGATCCACATTAAGGTATATTAATTGTGCTAAGCTCTGTGGGAAGAACGTATTTTGCATTTTTTTCTTAAGTATGAAATATACTACATATGTCACAAGATCCGGCTGATTCTAACATTTCTGTTTCATAAGACATGGTGCACAAGCCATTTGATGGCAAGAACTTCAAGTCTAAGGTGTACCCAAAAGTAACTCTCCTATCTTGGAACGGACAGAGCAAGTCTACCTGGCCCAAGGTAAATGCATGCCTCTCACTTGTTATACTACTCTTGTATTATGGCAGTAAACAATTTAAAAAGTAGTGTACAAAACATTTGTTAAAAGATGAGGGAATAGGAGCAGCATCTGCAGAGAAGTCAGGAAAAAGAAGGGTTCTGACTTTGTTTACAGTGGAGACTGCTATCATCCTTTAAATTTAATAAGGGGCAGTGGATAGTTCTGTTAGTATGCACTTGCAAGGAGGAAGTATTTATAGCTAATTTCTATGGACCTAATAATGGTAAAGCATAATCTTTTCAGTTTTTTTCACACATTGTAGAATCGATGAAGAGAGCACATACATCTTTGATTATAGGAGGAGATTTAACTCATTACATCCGAGTGACGCTTCCAGGTGCATCTGCAATTAACTCCTACTGACACCTCTAGGTGTCAAATATTGCTTGTTCATATTTTCAACAACAATGCCAAAACCATTCTATATACAAGGTTTTAAAAGATTTCTTCTTAAAGCTTGCAAAATGGCAAACTCAACTGCATTAATATTTGATCTTTGTCTAGTGCAGGTAAGTGGATATTAACTGTTTTTATGATATTAATTTATATAGATATAATTTTCAAATGTTTTCTAAATAGCTCAACAGCCAAGTAACAGAACTCCTTAGCCTCACATGAAAGCTCTGATGAATAAAATGCTGCTTGACAGTATGTGTATAACTTGAGTAGTTGCTGAGATATTATAAGTTTTATACAAATTATTAAAAATGTAATAGCTACAGTGTTTACTGTGACTTAAAAAATTTGGTTTAAGACCTAGAACCTAAAGAATACTAGCCCTATAAAAAGTTTGTGCTGAAGAGTTTGCCATTTATACTTCTTTCATAACCCCTATGATTCTAGAGATATGAACATTTGTTTGAAATATGAGGACATACTTTGATTCTGTCAAAAGGCTTAGGGGTCCGCCCATTGGAGGTTACAGTGCAAACTTCCTGAGCTTCATTGGAGTGAATGAGTTAATACAGTCATGAATCTGGCAGAGGATAGGTTTTCATAAGGTAACAAAAGACCAAAACTGACCACAGCAATGAATCAACTTGTGGTAGATATGGAGATTACATATGTTTGGTGAGCATTAAATCCTCAACAAATGGACTTCCCCTATTTAGCTCTGATGGGTCTATATTATAACATTGAAGTTCAAAAACTTTGAATGTAGGTTCATAGGTAGGTACTAGGCTATCTGCCCAAGGGCACTTATAAGCCTAGCCAGAGTGTGTCAGCTTTCGCCGCCCCATTGATTAATTAACTGAGCCTCTGTCAAGAAGACCCAATGAAGTGATCCCAGGGGTGTATTATCTGTTACCCATCCACTCGTCAAGGTTTCTCTTGAAGAGTGTTAGTGAGGGGCTATGCCTAATGTAGTTAGGAATTTTGTTCCAAAGCATGGGGAGTCTGTGACAGGAATCTATCCCTCCAGCATGTTCTATTTATTGTTGTGGCGAGGTTTAGCTCACTAGAGCAAGTGGCTCGCAGTGACTTGGATTTCTTTAGGTGGAGCATTTCCATCAATTCTGAGTTGGGCATGGCTTTGTAAGTCAGGCAGAAATCACCTTTGAGTAAGCGATATGCCACTGAGTACAGCTGGAGTTTTTCCAGTTGGGCTGCATAGGACATATGTTTGAGACCAGTAATCCTCTTGGTGAGATACGTTTGTGGTCTTTCCAGTTGTTGGAAGTGTCTTGTGAGGTACATCCCAAATGGGGCATTGTACTCTATGATGGGTCTGATGAGTGATGAGTAGAGGGGCACTATAACCTCTTTATTTTTAGATGCGAACCCTTCAGTAATTAGATGGGCTACATCCTAACTACTTTGGCAATATGATTGTCAAAGGAGAGATTACTATCTACCTGGGTCCCCCAATCTCTTATTACCTCTTCTGTATTAAGGGGGCTGCCACCTATGTGGTAATTCATGGTTTTGTTTTGTTTTTCCCAAATGGGATGACTATGCATTTTTTGGCATTTAGCTTGAGACCATGACTTTGACATCAGGTGTCCATCTCAGTAAGGCCCTTTTGGAGAATGTCCATGTCAGCCGGAGAGTCAATTATGGCTCCCAGTTTACAGTCATCAGCGAACTTGGTTAGCCATAGTCCTCCTGTGTTTGCCTGTACTTCTGAGAAGTATATGCAGAACAGTAGGGGTCCCAGGACTGAGCCTTGTGGGACACCACTTGTGACTGGTTTACAGTCGGACCTGGAACCTGCTATTCTTACCGTGTGAGTTCTGTCTGTAAGCCAGTTGGCAACCCATCTCGTGACGTAGGGGTTTATGTTCAGGCTGGTGAGTTTTTCTATCATTCCCGAGTGGGGAATGGTGTCAAAAGACTTGGCGAGGTCAAAGTAGGATGTGTGAACTACCTTTCCCTCATCTATGGCCTTGGTGACTGTCTCGAAGAAGTCAACCAGGTTTAGTAGGCATGATCTGCCCTTAACAAAGCCGAACTGGGTTGGGTCAAGTGTTTGGAGGTTCCCAATGTCTTCGTTAATGAGTTCCATGATGATACCCTCAATAGCTTTGCAGACCAGGCTAGTCAGGCTTATGGGGCAATAGTTACCAGGGTCAGTTGTGGCCCCTCCTTTATGGAGCGGAATAACCATCGCTGTGTGCCATTCTATGGGCACATAGCCTGTGGAGAGGCTGAGGTTGAACAGTGTGTTTAGGTGGGTGGTTAGTTTGTTCTGTAGTTCATGCAAGACGCAGCCTGGGACACCATCTGGCCCCATTGACGCTGTGTTTTTGGCTTTTGAAAGGGCTGTTTTTACCTGTGCATCTGTGATTTCCAGGACACTACACTTTTCAAGTATTGTTGTGGGCCATTTTGGGGGTGAGAGGGGGGTGAAGTTTGCACTGAATCTATCTGCCAGGATGTTGGCAATATCAATGGGTTCAGTATATTTTGTGCTATTTTGCACTAGCTCAGAGCATATCTGCGAGTTGCCACTTAGATTCTTGACATAGCTAAAGAAGGCTTTGTTGTTATCTTTCAAATCCTTGGCTATTTTTCTTTCGAAGTTAGCCTTGGAAGATTTTATGAAGGACCTTAGTTTCTTACTGAAACTGATCAGGGATGTCTTTCCTTCTTGGGATTTGATTTTTTCTGAACTAGTTTCCTCCTTCTATTGTATAGCTTGTTTATAGCAGGGGTCCACCAGACTGGTTTCCTTGTCTTAGGGGAGTGATTCTTGGTTTTGCTAGGGATGGCACGATCCATGCATCCTTGTAGGTGCTCATAGAGTGCATTTGTAAAGGTTCCTGCATCTTGGACACTGTTATCCTTTAGCATGGGGGCTGTGAAACTTATCACCTCTGTCTTAAGTAAGGTGAAGTTTGCTATAGAAAAGTTTTTCACTGTGGTTTCCTTGGTTGTAGGTGGTGGTGTGGTGTGGACATCCAAGGTGATTAGTTTAAGGTCTGATCTAACCAGTGATGGGTTGACCTCTGGTGTGGAACACCTGTCGCCCATGTTGGTGATGACCAGCTCCAATATGTTTTCACCTCTGGTAGGGGAGTTTACCAGCTGATCCAGGGCATTTGAGTTGATAAATTCCAGGAAGCACTGGACCTGGATCTAGTCTATGCTACAGCAAACAAGGCACACCAATTTCAGTAAGAAACAGTTCAAATATGCAGGCACTATAAGCCTTTAACCAGAAATTCTCAGCTCAGAAGGGCAGAGTCCAGCCTTTCCTCCCACAAAAGTGCAGACCATGAACCTTCTTAATGTAAAATGTTATAATATTGAACCCTTTAGTGTAAAAGGTGAGAATAGCGAAGCCTCGGAACATCAAAATTTTACCTAGGGTAAGATTTCGGTGGTCTGTGGCTTCGCTATTTACAGCAATGTGGTGCGATGGTTACGGACCGGGTTTAAGAAAGTGAGTGAATGGAGGTTACGGATTGGGTTCAGGTAAGTGTGGTGCGATGGTTATGGTAAGTTTGTAAGCGGACTTGGTTTAGGTAAGTGTGCGGTAGTTAGGGACTTTAGGGTTAGGGCGCGGGTGAGGTGAGTGTGCGGTAGTGACAGACGTTAGGGTTAGGGGCGGGTTAAGTGAGCTAGGGTTAGGGCGCGGGTCAGGTAAATGTGCGATTTTGTGGACGTGAGGGTTAAGGTGGGGTAGGTGAGTTAGGGTTAGGGAGCGGGTAAGGTGAGTGTGTGATTGTTAGGGACCTTAGGGTTAGGGTTGGGTTAAGGTAAGTGGGTAGCTAGTGGTGTATGTCTGCTTTAGTGTAGGGTTTCATGAAGTGTATGTGTGTGGATTATTTATTTTGGTGTGCTTGGGTTGTTTGTATGTTTGTCAGAACAGCAAATTTTTTCCCTGGGAAAAAAAATTGCTATTCTGACTATTCGGTTTTCTGGTGTTTCGATTGAATGGGTTCAATATTATAACATCAATGTTTTTAGACTTTGATGTTATGATACAGACCCGCTCTGATATGGGGTAATGTGAGCAGAATTGACTAAATCTTTATTTCAGCAGAAGTGCCATAGGTAGTGTTTTGACATATACATACATATCCAGGTCCATTTTTGTCTATAATGGGGTTCAGTGGATTGACTAAAGTTATTGGCAGGTACCCCACGTCATTCATGGAATCTTGACCCAACCATTTTGAAGGTTGAGAATGGATACAAGGCTATCTTTGTGGGACTGCAAACTTAACTTGTTTCTCAAGATGATAGCTATGACAACCTGGGGAAGGCTGAATGGGAGTGGATGATAAAAAAAAATTAAAGCAATAGCTATATACTTCTCCTGAAGGGGAAGGGCTGATAAACATAACCAGATGAAAACTATAGATTTAATATCTGGAGGAGAGATATAAACAGGGGGTGTGCCTGAATGTCGATAGTAGATTATATCTTACAATGCTAAAAAAAGAATGCAGGGCCCTGCAGCTAGCTGCTCAAATGGAAAAGTGAGAAGGATGGAATAATTTCACATGGCAAATTATTTTGTATGGGTAGAAAAACTTTTTCGTGTGTAGGATGAAATAAAGAGTACCATATATTGCAGCACAAAGAAATACAAATGATGTTATACAAAATAATATTTATGATATCAATCAGTGGATGACCAATGCATGAAAGGAACTTTCTCATACCCAGAACATGAGCACCATACAGTAAAAATCTACTTCAAGTCTCAGGTTCATAGGTTCATAGGTGTGTACTAGGCTACTGGCCCTGGAGCCTTTACAAGCTTAGCCCATAGGATTACCCTGGCATTGTGCTACCCGACATTAGTTCCCAGTGTCTCTGTCGAGTAAAGCCACTGGAGTGATCCCCAGGGTGAATTTTCTATTTCCTATCCACTCATCAAGATTTCTCTTGAAGAGGGCCAGTGAGGTGCTCTGCTTGACATGTATGGGAAGTCTATTCCATAGCATGGGCAGTCTCTGGGTTATGAACCTTGCTCTACAGCATGTTCTGTTGATTGTGGTAATGAGGTTGAGGTCTCTGGAGTGTGTGGTGCTGAGGGATTGGGATTTCTTTAGATGTAGCATTTCTAACATAGCTGAGTCAGACATGGCTTGGTAAGTCAAGCAGAGATCACCTCTAAGTAGGTGATATGAGACAGAGAACAGTTGGAGTTTTTTTAGTCTGTCCATATAGGACAAGTGTTTAAGGATTAGGATGATCTTTGTGAGGTAATTTTGTGGCCTCTCAAGTTGTTGCAGGTGTCTAGTGAGGTACATGCCAAATGGGGCAATGTACTCCATGATTGGCCTAATGAGGAAGAGTAGAGGAAGACAATGACCTCTTTCTTCCTGTATGCAAAACCCTTAGTAATGAGATGTGCCACATAGAAAGACTTTCTGACCACAGTGGATTCTCAAAAGAGAGGTTGCTGTCAACCTGTGTTCCCAGATCTCTTATAACACCTTCTGTGTTCAGTGGACTACCATCGATGTGGTAATTTATGGGGTAATTTATGGAAACTGAGTTTTTCCCAAAGGGGATGACAACACAATTTTTGACATTGAAATTAAGGCCATGGTTCTGACACCAGTCGTTGGTCTCAGTGAGGCCTTTCTGCAGGATGTCAGTGTTATTTGGGGAGTTAATAATAGCTCCCAGATTACAATCGTCCACAAACTTTGTCAGCCAGAGTCCCTTCATGTTGGCTTGGACCTCAGAGAAGTAGATACCAAAGAGTAGAGGACCCAGGACCACACCCTGTGGGACTCCACTCGTGACTGGTCAGCAGTCTGGTTTAGAATCAGCTACTTTCACACTGTGGGTTCTATCTGTGAGCCAGTTTGTAACCCACCTAGTGATATAGGGGGTTGATGCCTAGCTTAGTGAGGTTTTTCTATGATTCCTGAGTGGAGAATGGTATCAAAGGCCTTGGCCTGATCAAGGTAGACTGTATGAACCACCTTGCCTTCATCTACAGCTCTGGTGACTGACTCAAAGAGGTCAACCAGGTTGAGCAGACATGATCTACCCTTCACAAAACCAAACTGTGTGGGACCCAGAGTTTGGAGATTCCCTATATCCTTTTTTACTAAGTCCATGATGATGCGTTCCATAGCTTTGCATATCAGACTCATCAGGCTAATGGGCAATAGTTCCCAGGGTCTGTAGTTGCTCCTCCTTTGTGGAGAGAGATGACTGCTGCAGTGCACCATTCGGTAGGGACAGAGCCTGAGGAGAGACTGTGATTGACCACGGCACACAGGTGTGGTGCCAGTTCACTCTGTACTTCATGTAGAACACAGCCAGGAATATTGTCAGGTCCCATAGAAGCTGTATTCTTGGCCTTGGACAGTGCTGTTTTAATCTGTGCAGCAGTAATACTGGGTTCCTGGCAATCTACTGGTATTGTGATTGGTCCTTTGGTGTGTAGAGAGGGGTAAAGTTGGCACTGAATCTGTCAGCCAGTATATTGGCAATATTTGTTGGCTTGGTATAGGAGGTACCATTGTGCAGTAGCTCAGAGCAAATCTGGGTATTTCCGTGGAGCACAGCAGAAGATTTCAAATGTCTTAATGAGCAGATAATCTTTGAGGAAGTTGACAATACTATTTCTGCTATTCCTAAAGGTAAAGCCCCAGGCATAAATGATATTCCAGGTGAGTTTTATGTTGCCCTCTCAAGGATGGTAAGCCAGAAGTCATTGAATCTGTTTCATTTGGCTAACCAGATAGGATGTACCCCCACCCCTGTCATTGCTATTGACATCTAAAATTTTTCTTCTTAAACAAGGACAGCATCTCCTTTCACCTTTAGGGTATTGAGCAATAAAAGTCTTAGCACCTTGACTAGAGAGGGTCAGCTCCATATTTACGTTTACTTGTCTCTCAACAAGGATTTATTAAAAATAGGGAACGGGGACCAGCTCTAGTCAAGCTCTGGCTGAATAGCATGCAGTTTAGTAAGAACTTAAAAGGGTCAGTTGAGGCATCTTTTAGAAGGCTTTCAGCTCAGTGGAATGAGTGTTTATATTGCAGACTATCCAGATATAAGTCATTTATAGTCCTTTTTTGGACGAATGCAAACTGCTATACATGAACCCATATGGCACAAGCAGTAACATATGGTCTTGCTTCTCTGAACTTTTCACTACAGAGGGGCGCCTGTCAGGGCTGCCTCTTCTGCTATTTTTATTAGTGCTTACAACTGACATTTTGGCAGCCTATATCTGGAAACATCAGATCACCATCAACATGTCTAGCAGTACCGGGTACTCCTCGTCATCATTTGCAGATAATGGGGTCATACGAATTAAAAATCCCGTACACGACCTACTGCATTTATTTCAAAATTCGCTGAATGTAACTCATGTCTGACCTGGCAATCAACATAGAGAAATCTAATGTGTTCCCTTTTGAGTCACTGGAACAATAAAAAAAGTTACTTGGATCTTTTACAGATTAAAGTAGTATAGAGACAGTCTTATATATGTATCATTCTGTGAAAAACTGTATGGGACTTACCAAAATTAAACTTAAGGCCTTTTATTTGTACAGTTAAGCAGAAATTAGAAAAAGTTATTGCTCCCATTTCTTTCCAAAATTAAAGTATCTTTTGTCTGCCAAGATACATATTATTTTCTCAACATATCCCTTGTTTGGATACAAACCTGTTTCCTGGTAAAATTCATAAAATTATTATGAACTTATTGTGGAAGTTGAAACTCCTTAGAATTACTAGGAGATTGTTAACCAGTTCTGTTGTGATTGGTGTGTGTGTGTGTGTGGGGGGGGGGGGCTCCTAGATATTTCATGGTATACTAAAGCAGTTATGATTACCCAGTCTCTCCATAATTGAATGCCCTCCACCCAAGTTTAGGCTCTGATAACAATGCACATAATAACAGAGCTTCTGTTACTTGTGAGATGATTGCAGAAATGAGGGATGGGACCCAGGAAGGAGAGATGTGCAGGACTGGGCTATGTTATCAGGCTGGAAGCAAAGATCATTTGGTTATACCTGGATACATATCTGAAACAGCCCTCTTTTTCAATTTAATAAGAAATCTCTACATTCAAGGGCATAGATTGACAAAGGAATTCACTATTAGCAAAATTTAATAAATCCAGTGATAGCAGTGTCGTTGCTGCACCAGGAGTGTAAAGACTAATTCTACTCTGGGGAAATCATATTTTGGCCATATTTGCTGCTTAGATCATTATATGCTAAATATGAATTATTACCCCCTGTAAATATTTCTGAGCAAAAAATCCACTGCAGCTGGAATCTGTATTTAGAATAAGGCAATATCAAAAAGGATTGCTGGCTTCTATTTACACTCAATTGTCATCCCATACTACGAGAATAGAAAAGCACCTCAAACTGAAATGGGAAAAATGTTAAATAGACCAAGTCCCAAACCACAATGGGACTTTATATTGATGACTTGGTGAAATTTTAGCAAGGCCCACATTATAAGTTAGTACATCAATGGTGACATTCTCCTCTGAAAATTTGTATTAGGCAGAGGCAACATTGCTGTTGGAGGTGATACTTCCCAGAGACAGATTATTTACATACTGTATGGCACTGTAACTTAAGTAAGTTTACATGGGAGGCTATTCAGAATGCAGCATCTTGAGCCCTGAGAGCCTGTTCACCAGGTCTTCATGATCCCGGCTTTTGGTTACTAGATTTGGACAACCAAAATGTCTCCATAACAGGACCACAAAGAATATGGGTTAGACTATTAGCAACTTTAGCAGTAGCTATATATGCCCAAAGGATTTCATTTCTCAAGTCTTCACATATGAGGCTAAATTGTAGGCACACTAAAAATCATAAGCTAACACAAGAAATACAAGAGGATTGGTCTATTTTTCTATTCTATGTTACTATTCCCTGGTAACTTTATGAAAGCTAATTTCTACATGAGCTTAATATATCTGAACTATATCTTGTTTAGTGCTCTGTATAAAAGGCAACTACACAACAACATTGTTTAGATATAGGAATCAGGCATTGGTTTTAGACTGTGGTTATTTACTTATTCGATCAGTATTGTCTCTACGGTGAAATGGGATCATTGCCCTTTTTCTTTTACTTTCTCTCTCTCTCTGTTTTTTTTTGAATATAGGCTTGTGAAAATGTGGTGGCAATATATGCTATATTGTTGATGTTTGCGTTGTTAAAATAAAATGTATGGTGCTTCAAAATATATTGTACAACTATTCTCTGTGGGCTAAATTCTGTATGCAGCTCAATTAATTGTGATTTAAATTGTTTACTTGTATTATCAGTTTGAAAATCATATTTTTGTTGTTATTTATGCTCTTTTAAGAATGTTTTTTTTCCTATTCTTTTTACTCCCTGGATAGTTTGCAGGGGGAATAAAATGCTTCTTCTACATTATTTGTGTTTTTTTTATACCTGTTAGTGTAGTTATTAAACTAAATGGTTGCCTCATGTTCAGTGAACTACACTTATTTTGTGTAGTACACAAAAGAAATTGAAAGTAGAATATGAATTATGAAGAGAATAATATTGTACCGATTGTTGTAAAGCATGAAATATCTGTGGAACTGTATTTATGATAGGGCTTTCAGAATGCGCTGGCCAGAGGAAAAGCAAAGAGAGATGAAAGTTACAGTTAGGTGATTAGATGATGTGCAGCCATTTAAGTAGAAAAGGAAGTGGTGCAGAAGATGCTGTGAGGACAGAACAGAAGAAGACAGCAATTTGCCTGTTTATATGTTTTAAATAGTCATTCATTGTTCAGTAGCCTGCTAAATCCAATTTAGTGTCACATAGACCATCTGAGTACTTAACAGGGACAACACATAGAAACTAGCATTTCTGTGAGATGTGTGAAGAAACTGAAGCACTAAGTGAAAAAGCATTCTAGTCACTGCACTGCTGTGCTAACTTAAAATAAATATTTATATCTGAAAATCAATGCACTGATCAGGTGAAAAATATGATGGTGTAACATCACAGCAACGTAAAGGAATAACTGAAGTCTTAATCCTATGAACAAACATGTTTTTATCCAAATGAATAAAAATGGTTCTTGTGGTGGTATTGTAAACTCAGAAAATAAAACAGTAAAGACCTTTTGAGGCCTCAAGTGTGGAAAGGTAAGGGCAGGAAACTGATTCAGATTGCAACTAGAAAGAGATCTTAGAGGTCCCAGGTGAGTTAGTCACAGAACACATTGTTCCAAATGCAAGTAGGCAATCTGTTACCTGTGTGATCATATATTTGAAAAGGTTACATGAAATGGGTATAGATTAGTTCTGTCTATGAGCAGAAATAACCTTTGTAGAGGTGGGATAAATAATCAACACTGTGCGAAGCCACCATGGAGTAAATAACTGCAGGCAATGAGACAAGGCACTATGATGTGTGCAGAATGTGAAAATAAAACTTTCAGAGCATATAAGGATAAATAAGATACAGTCTGCACTCAGATGGTTAAGAAAAAATGAAAAGTAGTTAAAATAACAAAAGTAGCCCCGCGATGGTGGTGCTGTGGTAACGTTGTTGCCTCACAGTAAGACGCTGTCTGGTTCGATTCTCAGCTAGCGCGTCTTCTGCGTGGAGATATGCATGAATGGGCATACCTTCGTTGAAGGCTGTGTGTCAGGGCTGGTAACTCGACACGTAAAAATCAACTACCAATGATTAGTGGACCGGAGTTCCGCTGTGGCGACCCCTAACCGGGAAAAGCCGAAAGACACAACAACAAGTTAAAATAACAAAAGTAGCAGGAAGAGTGAGTGTTGGGATGTCTAAGTTAAAATATAGGTAGTTCACAGTGTAAGCATTTATAATGTTAAAACATGTGAGTTAACAAAGCCTTTTTTAATGATGCTGCCATTACAAAACAGAAACATAACACAAATCAGCCACACAATCATTCTTAAGTCTAAAGGGCATCCCATAAAACTTTTGACATGGCAACAGCCACAAAGTAATCATTATCAAAAACATGATAAAAAAATCACAGTACAAACAAATTATATGTCAGGTTTGTTAATGTATCAGCCAACCTCAGTGTTTCTATAATATGTGTATGAGCATGTATGTGTAGGGGTAGCTGGAAAGGAAAAATAAAAAGAAAACACTTGGGGTACAATAAACAGATGATATACTTAGTCCCCTAAGTTTGGTAAAGGCTTAAGGTAGTGGATGTGTCACAAGGCAACCCACCACTTTATATCCCCTTTTTGAAATACTGGAAATACACATAGTAGCCGGTGAATTGGCACTTAATTCTGGATAGAAGGCTATTGAATTTTGTTTCTACAGGAAGTATAGTAAGGCAAATATTGGAGGAAGAGGTGATGATGGAACATCTCCCAGAGACTTTAAAGAACAGCAGAAAAAAAAGAACATTAAATGAACCAAGTGAAATGTTTCAACTGCAATCAACTTAGACATTTTGCTTGATATTTACATTTATCCAATGATACAAACACTGATATTTTCTTTAATGGAATCACCATATTTTCAGGTAGAAAAGAATGTGTTTGTATATCATGCAGCTAACAAATTGTTAAGTATAAAGCAAGGGTAAAAGGAATACCTGCATGCACAGCATCAGATCACGCTGTGTGTTAACAGTAGAGAGTGAAGAATCTAAAGATGAAAACACAAAGGACTTCACCAAATGAGTAAAAGTACTGCATGTACATTAGGCAAAAAGAAGTACTATGTGGGAGAAATGGAATTACACACCACCCTTAGGGTAAATAAATGTTTTGTAGGGCCTGTCCTTGATTTAGCCCATGATGTGATCTCAGGTAAACTCTTTCATCACTTTTCAGGATTGTGATAAAGGAGCGTGTTGAACCCCAACTTGAAGCCACTGGAATAGATGCAGTTGGAATATACATCTGTGTGATAGGATGAAAGCTATTTGACATATCGGAGTATACTCATCACTGAATCAAAAATTAATATCACAAAGATGTAATATGGAAAAGAAGGTTAGTAAAGCAGAAGTTAAAGAAATAGAAGTTGAAATTATGGAGTGCCTGCGAAGTGAAGGATTTGAAGTAGAAGGTCTAACACAGACTACATCACAGCATGATGGAGTGAGTCCCCAGAATAAGAAAAAGCAAGAAGATCAGGAGACATGTGAAGAAAAAATATGGACATGGGAAAGAAAAAGAGATTTAATATGGTGTAATATTTATGCAAAGGAGGAAGCAAAACTAACCAATACAAAAAGAGCAGCACCAAAAATATTTGAAGAGAAATACAGGCAAAGAAATCCAGACATGGAAAAGTTTACAATACAAAAAATAAGACAAAGAGGAAAAGTAGAAAAGGAGATTAGTAATGGAGAAGTCAAAGAAATAGAAAGTGAGGTTATGGAGCAGCTGCAAAGAGAAGGATTCAGAATGCAGAAAGCACCGCAACAGGATAGAGCAATAGATATCCAAATTAAGGGGAAACCAGTGGAACAGGAAGCAATTGGTCAGGTGCCTTATCAAGATATTTTGGAGCCTTCCACAGAAAACCAGTATAAATGTTCACTTGAAGCTAGACAGGAAGGAAAGGAACAGGAAACTGTGGAAACTCTGATGCAGTCAATGTTGATGAGTGATAGGCCAGTGAGTTCCCATATGACAGAGCAACAGATGACATAGGATGAAACTGAAGAGAATGTGCTACAGGAAGATGTTATAGAACTTTGTATAGAATGCCCGCAGGAAACGGAAAACAAGAGATGTACCCTCAGTTTGGAAGAAAATGAGCTAAGAGAAGAGTTGCTTGATTTAATGGACATGGATAGATATATTAAGATCAATGAGAGAAATAGACTGCAGAAGGTCAATAAAACCCAAAAAGTAAGAAATCTGATAAAACAAATGAATGCAGTAATTAGGACTGTCCATAGAGATCATTGTGATATAACAGAAGAAATGGGATATACAATTGTGCTGCTAAATTAATAACTGATAAAGTTCTACCGCAAGATCACAGGGTAGAACCATAGAGCAAGGAGGAGGGAGCAACCCCCCACACACTTTTACAGCTGAAAACTTGTAACATTTTCCTTTAAGGAGGACTCCTGTGTGCATCACATGCTAATGTGAAAAATGCATGGAAAATGCTCCCGATCACATCATTGCTACTAGCGCACGTTAAACCCTACTGCCAGAGTCAGGGTAAGAAGTGCTCCATTTGTATTTTATGGCAGTCAGGATAAGTGCTCTGTTTCTATTTTATGGCTGGATATGTGCTCCATTTCTGTTTTATGATGGCAGGAGAAGTGTGTGTTGCTCCGTTTCTATTTTATGATGGCAGGAGAAGTGTGTGTTGCTCTGTTTCTATTCTATGGCTGAATAAGTGCTTTGTTTCTATTCTATGGCTGGGTAAGTGCTCTGTTTCTATGTTATGATGGCAGGAGAAATGTGTGTGTAATTACTTATACCTGCTGGTTATAATTACGGATGCTCAAACCCTGTACCTTATGTATAACAGCTTGCATTCTCTACCCACACCACCACTTGTGATTCAGGGAGTTGAGTCCATAGCTCTCAATTGTCTACAGTTTCACAGAATATTTGGATCATACTTTTGGTCTGTTCCTCTTAAAATTTGTGTTTTTTTGGCAAATCAGTGAGAACAGAATTCAATAAATAATGGTAGCAATTTAAATTCCAGCCTTCCTATCTTTTTTTGGAAATGCATGGTAACAAAAAAGCTATTTTAGCAAACCTTCTAAGATTATACAAGCAATATTTAAAATGTGTCCATGGTTTTGGGCCTTTGCCCCTCCCAAATAAATTTTGGCTTTTTACAGATTTCTTCTGCTGTGAAATTAAGCAATTTAGTTGTTTCAAGTGGATGGTGCAGTGATAGTGTTGCTGACTCACAGAAATAAGTTATCTGGTTTGATTCTTTCCTGGGGTGCCTTCTGTGAGGAGTCTATATGTCTTCCCTGTGTTTGTGTGGGTTTCCTGTGGGTGCTCTAGTTTTCTCCATTGTTGCAAAGGCTTGTATCTGGAGCATTTCTCCCTGGGCCTCTGCTGAAAATTTGCTTTGTTCCAAGTCAGACTTTCCTGGTAAATAAATGTTAAATAAATTTAAAAAAAATTACAAGGAGCTGAGAGCTATGTTGTACTTTAAAGGAAATGGATGCTGCTGTCCTGTGAATGTCCTCCTTTGCAAGAGTTATCTAGTAACTATGCACCTGTTATCACTTTGCCATCCATTCCCTATTGCAATATTACTAGCTTATCATTTTTTTAATTAAGAGGCAATTTGCTCTTCACGGGAAACAGCGACTTTATTTTCAGTTGAAACAAAGAAATATAAAGTTATTTCCTAGCAGCAACCTCCTCATAGTTAGAGATCCCTTTACTTCTGCAGACATTTTGCATATTTACTGATATTGGTGGATTGTAATGACAGACGTTTGAGTGGTCTTTTATAGTTGAAATTTTCTGAAATGGGTATTTTTGTCATTATTGGTTCATACATTTTGTTTCATTGCTTACTAGAAGACCGTTCAAAACTGCAAATTTAAAACACATTCTAACAACTGGTGCTGTATTATATAAGGAATATAATTTAATACAATCAGGAAGGTGAATCAAAGAATGTATACATGTATGCATGGCCCTAAAACTGTGTTTGAATACAGCCTAGAGGAAAGTGTGAACGGCTCAAAATCATGGGCAAATTTTAAACTTTAATCTTGTTGCCAAAGCAATGGATGAAGGTTCACACCACATTACCTTGACCTGGCCAAGCCTTTTGACACAATCCCCTACTCAGATGTAGTACAAAAGATAAATAATGTAGGAGCAAACATTTGCATAACTAGCTGGATTGCCAACTTGCTCACAGGATGCAGGAGATCAAAACAGGGAAGCGACCAGTCACCAATGGAGTCCCACAGGGTTCGGTGCTGAGACTTTTTCTGTTTGGCATATACATCTCAAAAGCAAAAGAAAATACCAAAGGGCTTTGGCCGGCTAAGTTTGAGATGACTGCAAGTAAGAACAGTTATTGAATCCTCAAATTACTTAACCATCATGCAGGAAGGTTTGTCCCAAATAATAACTGATGTCAAAATCATGACAATGCCCTTTGAGAACTGACCCAATTGATTGGCATTTGGGAACTTATGTGTACAGTGACCTAACTTTTGACCAACATGTGCCCAGAGTCATAAGAAAGCCTTTCTGTATTGCACAGCTTATAAACAATTTGACTGTAACTAAATCTAGGGATGTTGTTGTATCCCTTTACAAAGCTATCATTAGGTCAATTATTTTGTATAATGCCCACTTTGGCATGTATCTGTCCAGCCCCATGCAACAATTGGAATACCTTCAGAGATACCTTACTAAAAGGATACAAGTCCTAAACAACAGGTCTTGCATGGATCACTTCAAAGATTTATTACTATACTCAGTATCCTACAGAGTGCTTCCAGGTAACCTATCTGACATACAAGGCATCCTCCGACCTAATACAGATGGACTTAGTGAACCATTAGCAAGTCAAATGGCATAAGAAATACTCAGTCCAGCTATCTAAACAGAATGTTGTGGAGAGATGGATATATATCATAGAGGCTACCACTGTTCCAGAACAGACTATCAGTAAAAATAAAACAAAGCTCATCTGTCCATATTCAAATGCAACTTGGATCTAAGGATGGGTAATAGAAAATGTACTCCAGGATTGCCCCTCATGCCACTAATGGATAGAAGCAGTTCATAAAGGCTGCATCTCTTATATGGATCCTCTCAAATTATCTATGGTATGATCAGAGTTATTCTCATTAAGGCTAATATTCCATTATCAGCCATGGGATAGGTAAGACCAATCAGAAAATATTAATTCAATCAACAAAAGGGAATTGGCTAGGTTTAAAATGTCCTCCAAGTGAATCTATGTTGTGGTAGTAAATAGTTATATAAAAATTGCCCTTTTTAGATCACTAAGTGCCCCTCTCACCCCCCCCCCCAGTCTTCAACAGCTTCCGGTGCATATGCAGGGTAGTGAGGGAAAGGAAAGGGAGAAATTGAATACCATCATGGAAGTATCAGATAGAGAAAACTATAAAGCAGTTAAAACAAGAAGTCTCACTGTTAGAAGAATATAGAAGAGGGAACAGATGAACAAAAATACTAAGAAAGATAGACATGATAAAAGCAATGTGCAGTATTAGAACAGACCAGGCTCTATCATGCACTATCGCAAATAAGAAACTAAAAATTTCAGCACAAGTGGAAAAACTTAGAAGATACACAGATAAATATAAGGGAAAAGTACAAAATAAGCAGTTTATTGATGACCCAACAAGTTTTATAGAGAATTGGGAAATAAGGTGAAAGGAAATGAAAGACTGCCAAAAAAAGAGGAAGTAGATACATTCTGGAGAAGTATCTATGAAGATCACGTGGAACATAACAAAGATGCTAAATGGACAGAAGAAGTAAAAGAAATAATAAGAAGTTTAAAGGTACAGGATATGAAATAGGATGAAATAACAGCCAGAGAAACTGAAACAATGTTAAGAAAAGCCTCTAACTGGAAAACCCCAGGCCCATATGCAGTACCTAACTTTTGGTTAAAAGTATTAACATCTTTGCATGAGGATTTAGCCATGAGTAAGAACTATTTATATGCACACCCTGAACAAACACCACACTGGCCAACAACAGGCAAAACCGTGCTCTTACGTAAGAGTGAACCTGCAAGCTATCCTAAAAATTATAGACCAATAACTTGCCTTCCAATGATGTATAAACTATACATGGGAATTGATGCCAACCAACAGAGTTTGTAGTCATTTAGAAGAAAACTCAATTATGGCAGTAGAACAAAAGGGCAATAAAAGAAAGTCATATGGAACAAAGGATCATTTGTTGTTAAATAAAATTATAGTGGAGAACTGTAAAAAGGGGAAGAATCTGTATGGCATGGATTGACTACAAAAAAGCATTTGATAGTATCCCACATTCATGGATAAAAGAGTTCTTAAAATGTATAAGCTATACCCTACACTGATTGATTACATTACAGTAACCATGAAACAATGGCAGACCACTTTGAAATTAAGCCATGATAAAGGACAGATTATTATCCCAGGGATAAAAATTAAAAGGGGGATATTCCAGGGTGACTCTTTATCACCATTGCTATTCTGCCTTGCCATTAATCCATTAAGCTGTTTACTTAAAAGTGTAGTACATGGCTACAATTTGGCTCCTAGAAAACAACAAAGTCTAACGGCTTCTCATCTTCTCTTTGTTGATAATTTAAAACTGTTTAGCTCATCAGATGAGGAACTTAAAGCACAGCTGCAGGTTGTCAAAACTTTTTCAGATGATATTAGAATGTCATTTGGTCTTGATAAATGTGCAAAAGCAACATTTAAAGCAGGAAAACTGCAGCACCAGGAAAACATCAGTCTGGGACAAGAATGTATTATAAAAGAACCTGAGCAAGAGGGAGTGTATAAATACTTGGGAACTGATGAAGGATTAGCAATAAAACATGAACAAATGCAAATAAAACTCAGTAAGGAATACTTTAGAAGGCTTAATTTAATCCTGAGAACAGCATTGACATCTAGGAACAAGATCCAAGCTATAAATCAGTTTGCTATTCCTGTCCTAATACACTTTTGGAGTGACTGACTGGCCCCAAAAAGTGTTGGATAGATTACATATTAAAACAAGAAGGATGCCTCATGCTCACTAAATGATTTATAAAAATCAGTGTATACCAAGATTATATATTCCCCGTTCTGAAGGAGAGATGGGCCTCCTTGAAATTGATTAAATGTATAGATCTGCAATCCTAGGACTCCACACATATCTACTGACCACACAACATCCAAATGTAGTGAAAGTTTTGAAACATGAGGAAAATAAATCTAAGATGACTTCTCTGCTTAATTTAGCAGAAGCATATTGATGTCAAGCAGGAATGGAAATCAAACCAGAAGTAGATAAAAAAACAGGTTGCAACTGAATGTGCCAAAAAACAAAAGAAAGAATATAAGGTGAGAGACCAGATGAGAAGGCAAGAAATCTGGAAAAAGCATAATAAATATAGTTGCAAATATAGAAAAATTCTGGAAGAGCCTCATGTTAATCAACAATAAACGCAGGAATGGTTAAGGGGAGTCGAATTCAAACCAAGAAATGAAAGGTTAATACTGGCAGCCCAAGATAGTGGGCTATGTACACGCGAGTTTACAAAGTCCATTGAACATGTGGGAGAAACAAACAAATGTAGGTTTTCTAAAACCAAATTGGAAACAGCCACACACCTTGTTGCTGGTTACGACACACTAATGGCAGAAGGACTGTATACTGAAAGGCATAATAATGTGGCAAGACTGTTGCACTGTGGATTGTGCAAAAATTATGGTACTGAAGTGGCTGAAAAACACTGGAAACATGAGCCACAAAGCATCATAGAAAATGATAAAGTTTATATCACGTGGGATCATCCATTACCAACAGTTCAAAAGATAGATGCTAGAAAACCGGATATAGTGGTCCAAGAAAGAAGACAGAAGTAGCATTGATCATTGAAATTGCCACACCCAGTGGCTATAGTGTCTTGTTCACAAAGAGACACAAAGTCATAAAATACCAGGATCTGCAGGCAGAAACAAGAGCAATGTGGAAGAAAGATACTCAAACAGTTCCAATAGAAGTAGAAGCAATGGATATTATAAAAAAGAATTTACAATCATATTTAGATGTGTTACCAATCCATGTAACCATGTACAAATTGCAGAAGGAGTCATTACTTTGCACACTGCAGGTGCTGCAAAGAGCACTTTTGGCTGACATCAAAGATTGAAACAATACTAATTTCAAAAATTTTAATCATACTTTGACTTAGGAATGGGGTCCATTCCCATCATGGTATTAGAAACCCAAAAGATTTGGAGAAATTAGAAAAGTCTGAATCAAGGTTGGAAGAAGACCTTGATCAAATAGAAGAGGGCGGTACTATGCTTGTGTTTGTAGTTGAATGATCAAGTTCACCCTCAATACAGTCAGAAAGCTTGGAGGAGGATGAACAACCCAGTCCGTCTATCTCCTATGATGACAGACCTAAAGGAGGGATACTAAATTTAATCAGTAGCCGGATTAATTTTAGCAGAGGGCAGTCAAAATATCTTACGCAAAGGCAAACTAGAAAGAATATTCAGGTGGCTGTTAGAGCTGTTTATGATCCAACCTTCTACTATACAATATCTATATTTTGAGCTTTTCCATGTGATCTTTTATTGGGTAGACAAAAAGAGGGAAACAGCATAGTAAGACAGCTATTGGCACTGCATCCATTTAAGCAGACCCATAATAAAGGTAGCTCATTGTATAGGAAAAAAGGGGGGAGAGTGTGTTAGCCAGTTGTTATCATCAAAGTGCTTTCTAAGCAATTGAGAACTATTGTCGTGCCTGCTCTGACTGTCAGAGACCATCCCAAAATCATGGCTTTATGAGTTCCCTAGTCACAGTGCCCATTACTGAAATATCCTTGTATCACATAGCCATAGACATAGTTGTACCCCTTGTTATAACAGCAAAAGGGTACCAATGTATATCTGTAACTATGTCACACATTTTTTAGAAGCTATTTCAATGCAGAGGTTAAGTCCTGAAGCTTTTGCTAATGCCCTAGTACTGATGTTGTCTACAGTAAGAACAACAAAACAGATGAAAACTGACCAAGGAATACCACTTATGTGAAAGGTCATGAATAAAATGTGTATTTAAACATCTGCTTGCATTCATATACCAACTTCAAATGGCTAAGCTTGTTGAACATTTTAATGCAACTTTCAAATCAGTGTTAAGAAAATTTATTTTATCTTTGCCATCAGAGAAATCCGCTAGTCCTCTATTGGCTTTAATCCATTCAGATTGTCATATGGAAAGATGGATCAAAGTAATTGGGAATATAGTGAAAGGAACTTAGAAAGAAGAAGAGACTGTCTTATTTAATAGCACTACCATTCATGTTTTGTAGCTACAGTAAAGAATGGCAGCTGGCTCATCTATTGTTAGAGAACACTTGTTCCATTTTTCCAGCAGTATAGATGCGATAGAAATTTTAGATTGAAAAAGAAAATCCAGCCAGGTGGATTAATCTTGGCTCATACAGCTATTGATAAATTACTGTCTAGGTGGCAAGGGTCATATGAAGTGCTTGAGAAAATAGTTATAGGATAAACCAGTCAGGGAGAAAAAAAACAGAGGAAATATATCAAATTAACACATTAAAGCCCTGGAAAGAATGGAAATGTATTGTAGCCATTATGAGCATGGACAAACTGGAAGTCGAGAATTCAGAAATGAAAGTATTAATTCATTTTCAGAATTCTGAACCTGGTGTGGAAGTAGGCTGAGCATTTTCAATCCATCAGAAGAGGGAGATGCATAAATTCTTCCCTTGAAATAAAGACTTGCTTTCTGTTTTACTAAACAGGATTAATCTAGTACAACATGATACTGCAACAGTCACTGAAGAAAAAAAAATAGGCATAAGCCTTACAAAATCCTAAAGGCCCAGGGAGAAGTAATAAATACAGAGATAAAGAACTTGTTATAACATGGGGTGATAGAAGGCTCATGCAGTAACCAAAGCTCAAACTCAGTGGCAGTATGAGCTAAACGGCATTTCAAAACGGGATGCTCATCCAGAGTTACTGGTCAGTAGCGGCTCAGAAAGCCAGCTGTTTAACAACTCTTGCTATTAAAATGTAATATTGCAAATCCACTTAAATTTGCAGTCCAGGAAAAAAAAGTTTGCTACTATAGTTGTCATTTTGTAATACAGGATCATACCAGTTTTGTTTTATTTGGTGTCAGTCAAATTTCATTGATTTACAGAAAAAGTCTGAGACCATATGGCCATGATGCTGTTCCATATTTGTATAACATTTCTTTTTTATGAAGATCTGAACAGCTCTTTGCTTAAGAGAAAAGTAGTTTTGGATGCCCTACGGGAGACAGGTATAGCAACTAACACATCAAAATGCAAGGTAAGGATATCAGAAAATAACTAGTTAAGATTTGTTACTGGACAGGAATTATAAAGCCAAAATTTTAAAAAAGTAAGAGCAGTACAAACATTGTTCAAAAGAGATTCCATGAAGTAGGTATAAGCTTTTCTCAAGTTAGCAGGTTGTTACCCCACATATATATCTGTTATAGAAATAACCTATCCTCTGATGGAACCTACTAAGTTCCCCAAGTTGTCAGATGGACTCTTGGAAGGAATTAGCCTTCTTAAGTTTAAGGATTTTGGGTTCCTTACCAGTCTTTCTATACCTGATTTTTGAGGCATTTATTTTGCGTAATGGTACATCTGTAGTTTGAAAGGGCAGTCTTCTATTCTTGAAACATCAGGACAAAGAACATCCTGTTGTTTCCCTAGACATAAAATCATACCTCAATAGACAGGCTATGCAACTACTGAAAACTGAATATTTGTCGATTCAGTTAGGCATTTAATTCTTAAATGTATTATTAGTTGGGATACCTATTTATATTAGTTGCTTGATCATGCCAGAAGTTGAAATACAAAGTTTACTCACCAAGTATTGGCTCTTCAGCATTTTAAATATAAATCCCTACATCACTCAAAATTTGTGCATAGTAATGCAAACATACTCTCTTGGATTTGCAATTTATACACAATGCTCATGAAACCCTGTGCTTCTACATTGGATGAAGGTTATGTAAAATATGCCATGGCTGAAATGCAGATGGGGAATACTTCACTAGGTGTTTTCTTGATTTGCTATAGCTTGGGATCCATATGTGGCTACTGGAACAGAAGTGTTAATTTCTCACAGAACAGAAGTTAAGGCAGGGTGGAGATATAGTTAAGAGGAAATTAAGGTAGGATGAAGCTGTAATAGACTAAATTTGGGTATGCAGTTATTTCATTCAATAGAAAATAGAATGACGATTTTAGTTAATGCATTTTCCTTAGAACTGAGGAATTTTCATTTTCTTGACTAGAACTGAGAAGCTTTCTTGTCAGTGGAAATCTCTGAATGTAAGGCTTGCTAGAGTATGTCTGGAGGTACTGATAACTCAGGTATAGCCTGTTACTTATAGTCCTGATAGGCGGTGTCACTATTTTCTGATGAGAAGAAACCTGCCAATTGTTTTTACAGTTAAAGCATAAACCCCTATCATACACTAAGGACATTCTGCTCATTGTGTTTGGTACTGTATCATCCTAGAGGAACTGTATTCTTCTCTTTTAGAAATATACTGTGCTCTGTTCAACTAAAATGCACCTATAGCCTGTACAGGAATTTAAAAAGGACATTGAAATAAATTGCATTCTTGCAATATTTTTAAGACACCTTACTGTTCTTATGCTTTCCTCATACTTGGAGTGAAGAAACTCTCCTTCATTTTTGGTTATTGAGCATTCACTAAAAGTTATAATTTCAGACGTGAACTTCAAGACTGTCCCCAGGATTCAGTAAGCTCTGCACAGTGTGCAGGAATAGTGTAAGAGCTGCTGCAGGCAATATGGCTGACATTTTGCCCATACCTTACTTGGACAGAAGGAAGTTTCTCTGTTCACTGTGAGAGAGGGAGGTCTGACCAGCCTATCTGTCCCTGGAGGAGTGGTTTCAGCCCAGAAATTAGTAGCTTTTTGGCCATTTTGGGCTAATTTCTATCTCTTTCATTTCCCTGCTATAAAACCCACATTTGCAAGGTTTTTGTGCAAGTATACAGCTCAGCAAGCTCCTGCCTGGTGCCTTGCAGAGTTCTACAGCAGCAGAGAGACAAAAGAGAGACTTTGGAGTGATTAAGTATCATTTTTCTATATTTTCTTGCTGCCTTTAGCTAATTCCACCTAAAATGATGATTTTCTAGAGTTTCTGTGATTTAAAAAGCTTGTTTCAGCTATGTATTGTACTTATTTTCCTGCCTGCACTTTAACAAAGTCATTTTTGTGTTTAAATTACCTGTTTAACTGTTATAGGCTACACATTCAACTGTGATAGCCATTTCTGTGCATTTAAAGTGTTTTTGATTGTTTCTGCTTTATTTTCTGAAAAAAAAACAAAAAAAAACAAAAAAAAAAATACTTGTTTCCCGCTTTTCTAACCAGGTTTCTGTTACTACACATATTCAGGTTAGTGCTGAATTCAGGACTATGTTACAAGTTTCTGTGTTTGCCCATACCTTGCTTGGATAGAAGGAAGTTTCTCTGTTCACTGTGAGAGAGGGAGCTTTGAGCAGCTTATCTGTCTCTGGAGGAGTGGTTTCAGCCCAGAAATTAGTAATTTATTGGCCATTTTAGGCTAATTTCTATCTCTTTCATTTCCCTGCTATAAAACTCGCATTTGCGTGGTTTTGCCTGCCGGGCAGCGCCGGCTAGCTAGGGTATAACTATTCCCGGCTCCACAAAGTCTACTCTTCAATTTTTCCCTTGGAGCTACACAAACTTTCAACTTAAGCACTTAAACCATTCACTTCTCATACTGGCACTTGCTCAAAACTCATAGCAAGCACTAATAAACCTTAGCACTAGACCCCCCCCCCCCATACTGTAGAGAAGGACAAGGCTCTCTATTCGACCTTACCAGCCAATCAGTAAAACAGTTCACTGTACCTATCCAGGCATGTCCAAAGGGCAGTTTCAGGTGTACTCTCCGGTCCAACTGGTGAATCTGGGCATTTTGAGGCAATGTTACAATTGCCTCATGTACACAGACAACCCTCTCCTCCTTCCATCAAACACTAATACATGTGAGAGATGCAGTTATACATCCAAACTAGAGGCTAAGCTCTCTCAACCCAAGAAAGGACCAGGCAGTCAAGAGGAGAAGGGAATTACTTGCATCACACCACCAGCCTCACATAGACCTATGACACCAGCACCGGTAAAAAACGCACATAAATACACAAAAACATACTCGGAGGCTCTAAATAAAAATCTGCAGAAGCAACAGAGACCTCCAAAGCAGACATCCAAGCAACCTCAACCCCCCAACACAAACCATGAAACACATACTTCACAAAACCAGTGTGCCACACAATCACAGCCCTTAAGGCTAAATAACATACCCAACACACTAGTAATAGGTGACTCTATAGTCAGGCACACTGACGTCCCACTCACTAGGCTGAACAAGGTGAAGGTTACTGTTAGCTGCCTGTCAGGTGCCAGGATCCACCATATAACACAAGCACTCAGGTCACTCTAGAACAGGTACAAATATGACTCTGTCATTGTCCATGTTGGTGTGAATGACGTGAGCCGTACCTCCCTGGACTACATGAAAAGAGACATGGAGGAGCTCTCTGATCACGTAGCCCAGGCTGGTATGACCCTGACCCTGAGTAGCATCCTGCCCTCACCAAGAATGATACCACGGTATAGAGAAAAAATTATCAATTTCAACAAATGGCTAAACTTCTGGTGTCATTCAAAGGGGATCCAGTGTCTGTCAGCCTGGGATGACATGCTCGACAAGCCACGCTGCTTCACTAGAGATGGCTTGCACCTGTCACCCTTAGGCTTTCGAATACTGGCCAAGGCTCTTGCCAACCCCATAGTGCCTTTTTAGGCAATGCTCAAAAGACAAACCCACCACCGTAAATAGCACAAGTAATAAAAAACTGAGGGTAATGCTACTCAATGCCAGAAGTCTAAACCTCAAAATGCACGCACTCGAGGCACTCCTCAGTATGGAGAAAATCAATATATGTGCAGTAACAGAAACCTGGTTTAAGGCTCCAGAGAGCACCCCAGCACTACCAGGCTACAACTCATATCATACATTTCAGCCACAAAACCTGGACCGAAATACAAAAGGCGGGGGAGTATCCATATTCATCAAGGATACCCACACCTCCAGGTTAGTGGCACCGCACGATGCTTCAGAGATCATCCACGTGCAACTAACAATGGGCAAAACTGCTTTTCAAATTAAAGCTTGCTACAGATCACCCACCATGTCCCAGGACCCCCACTCCACATTCCTGGAAACACTGGGAAACATAAAGGTCCTACCAAACACCCTGATATTGGGTGATTTCAATTACCCAAACATTAACTGGGAGAACTACTCAAGTACAAACTCCCTTGCCCAACATTTCCTAGAATTTATAAACTCAAATGCCCTGGATCAACTGGTCAACACCCCCACCAGAGGTGACAACATATTGGACCCGGTCATCACCAACATGGGCGACCGGTGTTCCAGACCAGAGGTCATCCCCTCCCTGCTTAGATCTGACCATAAACTAATCACTCTGGATATCCACATTCTGCCACCACCCCTTATCAAAGAAACTACCATGCAAAACATTTCAAAAGCAAACTTCACATTACTTAAGGCCGAGGTGGGAAGTTTCAAAGCCCCCATGGTAAAGGGTAATGCTGTCCAAGCTGCAAAATCCTATACTAATGCACTCTACAGGCACCTACAAGAATGCATGGATCATGCTATCCCAAACAAAACCAAGACTCACTCCTCCAAGAAAAGGAAACCAGTCTGGTGGACCCCTGCCATACACAAGCTATACAATAGAAGGAGGAAACTAATACAGAAAAGAGTAAAATCCCAAGAAGGGAAGACATCCCTGATCAGTATCAGTAAGAAACTATGTTCCCTCATAACACCATCCAAGGCTAGTTTCGAAAGAGAAATTGCCATGGACTCCAAAGATAACCACAAGGCATTCTTTAGCTATGTCTAGAATCTAAGTGGCAATTCTCAGTTCTGCTCAGAGTTAGTGCAGAATGGAACAAAATACACTGAACCGACCGATATAGCCAACATCCTGGCAGACAGGTTCAGTGCAAACTTCACCCCTCTCACCCCCAAAAGGGCCCATAACTATACCAGAAGAATATAGTACCCCTGAAATCACAGACACTTAGGTTAAAACAGCCCTCTCCAAAGCCAAAAATATAGCATCAATGGGACCGGACAGTGTCCCAGGCTGTGTCCTAAATTAGCTCAAAGATGAACTAACTCCTCTCCTAAACACACTGTTTAAACTCAGCCTCTCCACAGGCTATGTGTCCACAGAGTGGTGCACAGCAAAGGTTATTCCACTCCACAAAGGTGGAGCCACAACGGACTCTGGGAACTATCACCCTATAAGCCTGACTAGCTTGGCCTGCAAAGCTATGGAGTGCATCATCATGGAATTCATTAATAGAGATATTGGAAACCTCCAAACACTGGACCCTACCCAGTTTGGCTTTGTTAAGGGCAGATCATGCCTCCTAAACCTGGTGGACTTCTTTGAGACATTTACTAAGGCTATAGACAAGGGAAAGTTGATCCACACAGCCTATCTAGACCTTGCAAAGGCCTTTGACACCATTCCCCACTCAGGTATTATAGACAAACTCACCAGCCTGAACATAAACCCCTATGTCACGAGATGGGATGCCAACTGGCTCACAGACAGAACCCACATGGTAAGAGTTGCGGGAGCTAGGTCTGACTCTAAACAGGTTACAAGTGGCATTCCCCAGGGCTCAGTACTAGGACCCCTCCTGTTCGGCATATACTTCTCAGAGGTATAGGCAAGCAGAGGAGGACTATGGCTGACCAAGTTCGCAAACAACTGCAAACTAGGGGCTATAACTGACTCTCCAGCTGACACAGACATCTTCTAAAAGGGTCTCACTGAGACAGATACCTGGTGTCAAAACCATGGCCTCAAGCTAAATGCCAAAAAGTGCATAGTTATCCCCTTTGGAAAAAACAAATTACGCTCAAACTACCACATAGGTGGTAACCCCCTAAATATGGAAGACGTAATAAGGGATCTGGGGACCCAAGTAGACAATAACCTCTCCTTTGATAATCACATTGCCAAAGTGGTTAGACAATCCTTCTATGTGGCCCACATAATCACAAAAAGGTTTGCATCCAGATCGAAAGAGGTCATTGGTCCCCTCTGTGCATCACTCATCAGACCCATCATAGAGTACAATGCCCCATTTGGGATGACCTTACAAGACACCTGCAACAACTGGAAAGACCATAGAAGTACCTCACCAAGAGGATCACTGACCTCAAGCAGATGCCCTATGCAGCTCGACTGAAGAAACTCCAGCTGTACTCGGTTGCATACCGCCTACTCAAAGGTGATGTCTGCCTGACATACAAGACCATGTCCAACCCAGAATTGATGTACATGCTCCACCTAAAGAAAATCATATCCCCTCAAGGCACACGCTCAGGGATCTAAACCTCACCACAATGATAAATAGGACATGCTGGAGGGATAGATTCCTGTCCCAGAGACTTCCCATGCTCTGGAACAATATTCCAATCTACATTAGGCAGAGCTCCTCACTAACCCTATTCAAGAGAAACCTTGATGAGTGGATGGGAAACATAAAGTTTACCCCAGGGATCACTTCAATGGCTCTGCTGGACAGAGGCACAGGGAACTAATCTATGGGGGCGGCGAAAGTCAACACATTCCTGCTAGGCTTATAAATGCCTTCGGGCAGATAGCCTAGTACCTACCTATGAACCTCTGAACCTATGAACATGCAATCCAGGAATGATCTCCCGGGACGTGCACAAGTGCTCCTGCACTATTCCTGCACGGACACAGCCCCTGTATGCTAATTACTTAATTTGCTGATGAAAACCATGCAAATTAGGTGAATTAGTGATCCAGGAAGCAGGCAGGTGTCCATGTAGGAATAGTGTAGACTGCAGAAATGTATTCAGCCAGTAGCTGAATACATTTCTGCAAACTACAGAATGGAGGCATGACAGCTCATAAAAAAAGCATGTATTATAGGGGTTAGGCATGCCAATGGCCAAATATATGGCCATAGGCATGAAAACTACTTTCAAAATTATAAAAAAAAGAACTTTTTATATTTTGGCTGATTTCGGCTGTTTAAGTGTAAGGCAGCGGTGCACAAATGGAATCAGCCCAAAAATAATTAAAAAAGCTGGAAATGAGCTTTCAAACCAAAATCATCATTTTGCCATAATAGTCAATTGCATGCATAGCACAACAAGACCATGGAATAGTGGGTGATAAGGGGGAAGGATGATTGTAGGTTTTGTAACCATGCATTAGCAGTCAATTCTATGCAAATGAGGGGAATGATACTAAGTCAGAGATTTCCCCTTAGTGCTAGCTTGCACCCAACCATGTAGGTGCAGTAATACCATGGTGTAAGCCTAATAGCTAGATGACTTCATAAGGGGGTGTGTCATGCATGCTGTAAGCTTACTGGAGCTCTGTGGCCTGTGTTTGCCTTAGCTAAGCACAGCTAAGGAAGGGTGTGTGTCTGAGGCTGCCTAGCAGTGTTTACATTGCCTAAATGAGTTTGCGCGCCATGCACCAGGTTTTAAACAAACAAAAATAAATAAACCAGGAAAATGCAGCTCCATTCACAGCTGAGCACTGGGTTTGTGCAGCGGGCCTTGGGGCTTAAACAGGAAGGCAATGGGAAGGGAAAACAGCAGTAGGAAGGTAATCAAGGAGAACTAGCTTAGCTGGCAGGTGAAATGTATCAGAACCAGGCAATTACACAGGCAGCAGCCCAGCCCAGCACAGCACACTACTATAAACTATGCAAACACCTTTCCATCTGTTTTTTCCCACAAGCTCTACACCACTGGTGTACACAAACATGGAAATGTTACCTAACAAAAGCAACAATAATGATAAAGGCTGCTTTCACTCTCATAAATCAATATGTGGAATAGGCTGGGGGTGGTGAGGGTGGGAATGCTGACAACCAACCCACAGTGAGGAGAAGGAGAAGAGTGTACAGACCCAGGGTAACCTACCAGGGACTACATGAGCTGGAGATAGTAGAGTGCTATAGGGTGCACAGGGACCTCCTACAACAAATTGTTGTGCTGTGCCGGCCATGCCTCACAAATACAGAACCAACAGAGTGGAACCCATCCCAGTGGATACCAAGGTATATGTAGGCTTAAGAATACTAGCCACAGGTACCTTCCAAAGGCCAACTGGGGATATCATGGGGATCTCACAGGCATCAGCATCCAGAGTACTCCACCAGTTCCTGGATGCTATGTCAGCACATCCCGATTACCACATATATTTCCACAACACCTGTGAGGCGTTGACCAGCAATATGCGTCTCTTCCACCAAATAGCAGAATACCCTGAGGTAGTGGGTGCTATAGACTGCATGCACATACACATCAAAACATCACCCAGCGAGTGGGGTAGGGTTTACATAAACCACAAGGGCTTCCTCTCCATCAACTGCCAGGTTGTGTGTGATCCCAGGGCATTAAAATGAATATGTGTGCATTCAGCACTGGAAGCTACCACGACTCCCACATCTGGCATATGATGCAGCTGTACCAGAAATTTGCCAGTGGGGACATCCCATATGGCCACCTAGTGGGGGATGCTGGTTATGCACTAGAGCTGTGGCTGATGACACCTATCAGAAATGCACACACACCCGAATGAGAACTCCATAATGAGGTACACGCACAAACCAGAATCATAACAGAGCATGTGTTTGGGATGCTCAAGTCATGGTTCCAATGCCTGAACATATCCAGTGGAGCCTTGCAGTACTATCCAGCTGCATGTACCCAAATTGTCATTGTATGTGTCATGCTACACAATATGATCCTGCGGAAAGAGCTGCAGCAGGAACAGCATGGGGCAGGGCCACACAGCCCCCCACCATTGCCAAGGCCAGCACAGACACAGACTGACTCAGAGGAGGAACAGCCTGAGCCTGCCCCTGTAAGCAGAAGGAGGCATGCCTAATATGACCAGACCTGGGCAAAGAGGCAATGCATATCACATACACTGACACAGTAGGAACCCAGGGAATAACACCTTTCTCTGACTCACACATACAGTAAAAGTGATGCCAAGAATGACACTACCTGTGCTTAACCATGTATAGGGAGTGCATTATGTGCATCCGACATAGTCAGTCCTCCAGCACCATCCTCAGTACTGGCACAGCCACTCTCCCTATCAATTGCTGAACAGAGTAGTATGTTCTGCTACTTGTATCTATGTTATGGATGTGAGGATGCAAGGGAATCTGGTGGCTAAATGGGATGGCAGCAGATAGTAGACACCTGTATGGGCAGCATGAAATTCATAACAAATACTGGTGTCGACATAGTAGGCAGTACTAGACAAGGTGACAAATCCCACTGTAGGACATGTGGTGAGCTAAATGTGTGTCCATAGGACACACACATGTATGGCAGTGAGGCTCACATACCCAACAACAGTCTCAACCAGCAGGACAGGTGTAGATGACCACAAAGAAAGGCTGTGCTAAGACCTCCAATTAATGGCAATGGAGAACAGCCCCTCTCCAGACCTACACAGACAGACTACAACAGGTCAGGCAGTTGGATGTTATTTCTGAAGGGTAAGAAGTCTGAAACTGAAATGTAGATCAATAAAACCTAAGATCTGTAATACACTGATATGCCTCTAGTCTGCATGATAGGTCAGAATACAGAATGAAATGGAAGCCAACAGAGTACCTGAAAAATCAGTACAGTCATAGCAAATGTTTACAGTTGCCAGGTGTGCCCCCCCTCACAGTCCTATGTAGAAATGTAGTAACATGTATGTGTAGGTATAATAACAGTGGAGCACAGATTGCATGAGCTTGCCAAATGAGCAGGATAGATTGTTGCACGAGTACAATATGCAGGGCTCTGTGTGTTAGGTTATTGTGTGTTGTATATTGTGTGGAAGTGGTCAGCATGTAGGCATTGAGGGTTGTGTCCCGGTGGCCTATGGCCAGTACTATTGATGACAGGACCAAGTTCTGACAACTGCAGTACCAAACACAATGCATTCCAGCAAGACCCAATCCAGCAATAATCCATACTAATTGTTCGGATGCAATATCTGTCACCATCTGAAAGATGGACATGGCATGAATGTGGGCCCAGACAAACACACAGTACACAGGTAAAAGTACCCTAGATAGAGAATGTATAAAATGTTACTATCAAATGGACACACCTGTGGAATTGTACATACAGGTTAGCAGCACATTAGTTGTTTGTGTAGTATGCAAAATTGAAGTAGTCTGGCCAAACACTGGCAGACCAAAAAAGGCACAGTTATGAAGTACTGAGAAACCGCTGATCTCCCCGCATAAGCCAGCATAAGGGGAATGCCCCACATATATTTGTGAGTCAGTTGCAAGAAGCTTCCATAGCACACATGCACTCAGCTCACCCCACCATCAGCCATAGGTTCATCACAGGTCATATCCCTGCTGTTGGGAATGAGTACAATATGACCCCCACTTCTGTATGGGAATACCCACAGAATACAGCATGCTGAAGAGGTGTCCCATGCAGATGTGTCCCTAGCTGTAAGCAGCACCCTGCCAGTATCCACAACAATGGATTAATAAGGACAGAAACTATTGCCATGAATACATTACACAACTACCCTGTCACCCCAGGGGAATCCAGTGGCTTGCAGCCTGGGACTGTAGGAGTGACAGAATGCACTGGCCTGCTACAGATGGTTTGCATCACTACCAAATACTTTACAGTCCTCTGTCAAAGGCCTGTGTCTCACCCATACTGCCAATGTATGTTATCTCATGGAGTGCCAAATAATGACATAACACAGTCCATAGAACACAAATGCAAGGTCATGTCGACAAATCCCAATAGCATGTCCACCATGTCCTACTGCACGAACTGTGGACCAACCCATAAATACTGCTGGAATGAAGTAATAACTATAGGGATACTTATCAGATATCGCTTGCATAATGTTAGGAAGAGGAGAGAATAATAAAAGGGGGTAGAACTGTGGACTCCACGGAGTATGTGAAGTCTGAAACTCTGATGTGTGCCCATACTAGCCCTGCCTGCAAACCCAGGAATGGGTGGATACAAACCTGCTTGTAAACCACAATGTGAAGAGGAAATTACCAGATATATGAGCCCTACCTCTGGGTAATCTGTGTGAATCTGTACAGCTGAGAGGTATGGTCACTGCAGGATATGGCCATTCTGGCATATCGATAGATGTGCAAGCATGGGGTTTTCAGCAACTACAGTACCAAGGTGCTGGACCATTTACACAGACCCATCAGCAAGTGTCTGCAGCTCCCCCTCCAGAATGGCATGAGTGTGCAAGAATATGTAGGCTGCAGACCACAATACTGGACACAGCTTCATTCATCTTGTATTACCCAGCAAATTACTGCGAGCAAATAAGCATATATGTCAATAGCTGATGACATAATATTTCACAGTATAAAACAGTACATATGGTTAAATGTCTCTGCTAACATCAAAACCATGTAGCAGAAGCAGCACAGGCACAATTAGTTACAGTATCCCACTATCCTTTGCTCATTGTGACCCCATATTGTCAACCTATCTACAGATATCCTGCAGAAATAGGTTGCTAGCTGTAGGTGTAGAACACAAATGCCTGCACTGGAGTGCAACCTACCTGGAACGGAATCACACATTCAATACAGAAGGACATACTGGGCATGCTCACTTACAGAAATGAAGCCCATGTCTGACAACAAAATACAGAAGGGTCATACTGGGCATACTCCCACACTTATAGGAATACACACATATATCCAAGGACAACACACTATAATAGGTCAAACATACACAAACAGAGATGTGGGGAAGAGAGAGACAGACAGTGACAAAGAGCTTCCCATCATGAGGCCTGTCCCACCCACCACACATCCAATTGGCCAATATCACATGATGTGCCAATGTCTATCACTGTAGACATTTGCTTCTGGTAGCCCTCAGCACTATAGTTTCTGTGGTGCTTGTGATAACTGTGTAACAAGACAGTACAAATCATTATTCATCTAGAAGTCGTATACACAGTCCTGTCAAATGTAAAGTTGTGTGTGACTGAGTGTTGTGTGTGTGTTTCCAGAGGAAGGGTTTATGGCCCATTCACACACACCGAACTCTCCATTGCCTTAGTTTAGCTAGCTTGCTGATGTCAGTCACCTTGAAATACCCCTTTGGACAAGAATCATCCCTGTAAGCTCTGTGGCACATGCAATAACTGTGTAATGCTATAGTGTGATGTACTAGTTAGGTATGAGTTCTAATCCCAGATATGGCAACTGTGAAACTTTGTGTGTGTAGGTATCAATGATTTTGAGGCCATTCATAGTCACTACACCTCCTACTGCCCTACTTTAGCAAGCCTGCTGATGTCATTCATCTTGAAATACACCTTTGGATAAGGGCTAGCTCTGTAAGCTCCATGGAGTGTGTGATAACTCTGTAATGCCATAGTGTAACATACTAGGTAGGTAGGAGTTCTAATTCTAGACATGGCACCTGTGAAACTGTGTGTTTGTGTGTGTGTGTGTGTGTGTGTGTGTGTGTGTGTGTGTGTGTGTGTGTGTGTGTGTGTTTGTGTTTATAGGTATCAATGCTTTTGAGGCCATTCACAGTCACTAGACCTCCCACTGCCCTACTTTAGCAAGCCTGCTGATGTCATTCACCTTGAAATACACCTTTGGATAAGGGTTATCCCTATACACTCTGTGGCATGTGCAATAAATGTGTAATGCTATTGTGTAACATACTACTTAGGTAGGAGTTCTAATTCCAGACATGGCAACTGTGAAACCCTGTGTATGTGTGTGTGTGTGTGTGTGTGTGTGTGTGTGTGTGTGTGTGTGTGTGTGTGTGTGTGTGTGTGTGTAGGGATCAATGATTTTGAGGCCATTTTCAGTCACTACACATCCCATTGCCCTACTTTAGCAAGCCTGCTAATGTCAGTCACTTTGAAATACCTCCTTAGGCAAGATTCAGCCCTGTAATCTATATGGTGCATGCAATGATATGTAATGCTATAGTGTGATGTACTAGTTAGGTAGGAGTTCTAATCCCAGACATGGTAACTGTGAAACTGTGTGTGTTTGTGTGTAGGGACCTTTGATTTTGAGGCCATTCATTGACAATACACCTCCCATTGCCCTACTTTAGCAAGCCTGCTGATGTCATTCACCTTGAAATACACATTTACATAAGGGTTAACAGCTCTTGTGTTACATGCAATAACCGCGTAATGCTATAGTGTGATATACTAGTTAGGTAGGAGCTTTAATCCCAGGCATGGGAACTGTGTGTGTGTGTGTGTGTGTGTGTGTGTGTGTGTGTGTGTGTGTGTGTGTGTGTGTGTGTGTGTGTGTGTGTGTGTATGTGTGTGTGAGTGTGTGTGTAGAGAGAGAGAGTAATGCTTTTGAGGCCATTCACAGTCACTACACCTCTAATTGCCCCACTTTAGAAAGCCTGCTGATGTCATTTACCTTGAAATATACCTTGGGAGAAGGGCTACCCCTATAAGCTCCATGGTGTGTGCCATAAATGCGGAACAATGTAGTAGCAGTAACTACACAGCTATGGGTTAGAATATCATCTGTAGGAAGTGTTTGCATGTGTACCTCAAAGATTTTGTCCCCATTTACAGCCAGTACACATCTCAGAGCCTGACTTGAGCAGTCCTGCAGACATTATCCACCTTACAAGTATTTGTTGCAAAGCTCATACTATATCAGGTCAGTGGTGCTTGTGGTAAATGTGCAACAAAATGGTCCATAAAGGTTGTTAGACAGATGTTTGAACCTCTCCCTGGCAATCTTAAATGTGTGATTTAGGGTAAAATTATTTTTGGGATCTCTCACCCACTATATCACCCAATGCCAGTATTTACAAGGGCTGGTGTTATTCCTCACCTTAGAAGTACCTTGGGACAACATCCATCCAATATGCTACATGGCACATGCGATAAATGCGGTACACTTTAATAGCAATACATAGCACAGTAGGGGTTTGAATCTCAGTACTGACAAGTGTGTGTGTTTGTCATCAGTATCCTGTGTAGAGGTTGCTGTGATTGTGTAATGACAGGATGCATTGTGGGATGGGTTTTGCTAAATTATTATATTAAGGACCTACTATATGTCACGATGTCCACCTTACAGGGACAACAGATGTCAAACAGCAGAGAGGCTGGTGTAGACAATCTATAGCCCTACATGTGACATTATGGATCAGTGAACAATATAGGTGACCCTTGTATTACTCAGAGAACACTCTCCATCCTAGTCTCATACACAAACACACTTGGCTAGATAACAACCACTATATTGGTTGTTCCCTGCGTACTGCCCACAGATAGTAACCATGGTGTGATTGCAGTGGACTACATGCCTGTTGACCACAACATTGCCACTAACAGAATGTACTGTGATGTGTAACATCTCCTGACTGTGTGTTATCCAGCAAGTAAAAGGACATGGCACCCTGTTCCATCTCTACAATAGGCAAATACATGCTTACAGTGGTCCTTTGCTATGTTCCTCACTGGATGCTGGCAACAATTGTAAAGTCTGCAAATGTAACCCACAATGGGAATCTCATGCCTTATACACATGCCCTGTATGGACAGATGCCACTAACTCCACTAAATACCTGTATCATGCTGTAAATGTAGGTGCAGGCATGACCTCAATTCCATAGCCAGGTCTCACCACATGAGGTCAGGAATGCCACATCAGATTATACAAATCTGCCCACACAACATGCCCCAGAGACACCAAGTACACTTCCACATGTCTCAGAACATGCATGTGGGACATGTGCACAACCCAGACACTGTCCATGTTATGGAATATAGATCACATACATGCCAAGCATTGCACACCACTGCCCACCCACAATAGTAACCCAGATGAGTGGATGGTGAATACAATACCCATCTGTGTGGGCCAGTCCAGAGACTACACCCCTGAGCCACACTGAAGACCATTGTTATGTGGCCTGATGCCAAGATAATCACTTTGCTTAGCCTTTTACAGCCTTCTTGCACAATCAATTGCTACACACCTGTGAAGCAATGAACCCATGCATGTCAGTACTGAAAAGTGTGTGTGTGTGTGTGTGTGTGTGTGTGTGTGTGTGTGTGTGTGTGTGTGTGTGTGTGTGTGTGTGTGTGTGTGTGTGTGTGTGTGTGTGTGTGTAGATTAATGATTTTGAAGCCATTCACACTCACTACACATCCCATTGCCCTACTGTAGCATGTCTGCTGATGTCAGACACCTTGAAATAACCCTTTGACAATTTATCAATCGGATAAGCTCTGTGGCTCATGTGATAACTGTGTAATACTGTAGTGTAGCAAACTAGTTAGGCAGGAGTTCTAATCCTGACCTTGCCAACTGAGATAATCTGTGTGATTTCGTGAGGGACAATGGATGTGTCTTCCCTGACACCTGCTTTTGTGGACAGTCACATGTACTACACTTCCCTTATCCCTCCTTTATCACTGTTGCTGATGTCACTCACCTTCAGAGATACCTTTGGACAGCTCTCCAACAAGTAAGCTCCATGGTGTGTGCAATAACTGCATACCAATGTAATAGCAATACATAGGTAGGGGTTTGAAACTCAGTACTGGTAAGTGTGTGTTTGTGTGTATGTTATCAGTGCCCTGTGTGGGTGTTGGGGTGATTGTGTAATGGCAGGGTCCATTGCAGTGTGGGTTTTGCCATATCATTATATTGAGGAGCTACATGTCCCATTGTCAAAATTACAAGACCAACATTTTCCAAACATTGTAGATATTGTTGTCGACAATCCTCAGCCATAAATGTGTACAGCCATGTGCAATTACCATATGACAGTATGGATTAGTACACAATATAGGCAACCATCATAATGCCCAGATACCACTCTCCACTCATGAAGCATACACAAACATGCTTGGCTCTTACTCGCCTACTCCCTTCAATTCTTACTTTCTCTCTCTCTCTCACTCCCTCTCTGGTGGATGTGGAAAAGTACACCTGCTTTGCTTAGGCAGCAGCTTCAGTTTCCTAAGTAATGCTCATGATCAGCTGATGGCCTGTGCATGAATTGCAGTCCCCCACTAGCTAATTGCATGTGGAACAGCTGTGGTATCATTCCTATAGGCAACTGCATGGAATCACACTCCTACAATTAAGCACTTCATGTGGGTGTTGGACCTTTTCATTCACTGTGAGCAGGATTTCATGTGGGTGTTTGACAAACAGCATCACAGAGAGTAGTTGGATATACCTCTTTCAACACACACTGTGTGGACAGGCCAACAAACAGGAGGGGGATGTTTCAGACATGAGGACAGCATGTAAGTATTGTTCTTTAACATTTGAAGTAATGTTGGTTTAACAGGGTTTTTGTGGATATGGCTGTTTTACATGATTTAATATCGGTCATGATAGTGTTATGTGGTTGAGGAAACTCTCACCTGTAGAGCTATCTGCTGACTGGCCAGTGTTTGGGGTCTTATATGTGTTAAGTTACTAACACATTTCCTATCTTTAGAAATGCAGTAGCATACTCTGAGTATTGCAGTCAGTATATGGTGACAGCCATGTGAGTTACTGACTTCATATCCCTCAGAAGACATATGTCACAACAAACCCTGTTATACCAGTAAAATGTATGGGTTTATCACAGCAATATGTCAATATTGGCCCTGTGTTTGGGACTCCAACCACAACTCTGTCAGCCTTTGTACATATGTCATGCAGTAAGAGGTGCATATGTTCAGTACATCATTATTTACTAACATCATACCTGATAAAAAGCCAGTGAGATATCAGACTGCTAGACATGTTATGTATAGTAGGCATTATATTTGAAGACAAAACCTGGACATTCTGTTATAGAGTGTACAGTAGTGAAGTCTGTGTACTTATGGTGATTTTTGACAGAGTATGTATTGTGAATATGTACAATGGCCTGTGTACAGGCTGTAGTAGATGTCATTGTTTTGGTCCTGTTCTATCTGATGTTGCATGCTGCTCCATTGTATGGTACCTTATCGGAATACATGTTTGTAGGGCCAGACCAACACATCTCCCATACAACAGTCAAGCATTGGAATACACTGTATATTGGCCCAGTATATGTTGGGTTAGTGTGTGAATGGCACATATGAGGATGGTGTAGTTCACCACAAGGCCAGCAGTATATGATCCAGAAGTCACAAAATAAAAATAAAAATAAAAATACTAGATCTATTGCATATAACTGGCTGAAAACAGCCCTTTATTAGTAAGACAGACCGGTTTCGGCAACCAATGCCTTCTTCAGTGTATGAACATTTCACACAAAATACCATCCATTTATAGACACACCCCACCTGGGAGACAAGTGGAAAATGCAACCAATGTGTGCTTAAAGAGGAAGAGGCAGTTGGCTGATTTATTTGTCAACTTGTCGGTGTTTAGCTTTTTATGTAGGTCAAACCTCTAGACCATTGAGAACACGGATCAACGAGCATAGATCAGATATTAAAATCAGGAAAGACACCAATGCCCTGTACAGACATACTCTCAAATATCCTGAAGCACAGTTTTCTTTTGTAATCATTGACAGAATTCTGGGTGACCGCAGCAATCCCCAGGGATGGCATAAAATTCTTACTCATAAGGAACAACATTGGATCATTACATTGGGGGCGCTATTTCCCCCTGGACTCAACGACCACTTGTAACCATTGGGATAGAGGTGGGTATAGTTCATGTTTCAGGTTTATGTTAAATGATTTATCAACATATTTTCATCATGAATTATTATGATTATTGGTTTATAGTAATCTATATGCCTCTATCCTTTTATATTTTTCTACAGTTTTTCATATGTTTCATATAGAATCCGATGAAGGGCAGTTACAGGTATATCAACACACCTTCTTCGTTTATAGCTGAACCAAGCTTTATGGAACCTTGGACTAAGCATGGATTCCCCAATCCGGCTACATCATCATGTATTAACCACATATTTTTTGGTTGGAACACCTAGTGCACTTTGTTTATGTTCTTGATGTGACCCCATGGTTATGATTATACTAACAATATTATGTGTTTTCTCATACCAGTTACATTCATGATACTCAATATAATATGTTGGGGGCATTTTATAATATTTTTTCTAAATATTCTTTCTCATTATTACATGAAATTTATACAAATGTTATATTTGTTATCTAATGTTAAGCCATGTTCACATGCTTAATTATGCAGTATAGCTATGTATATTTTTTAGTATTAAGCCATGATTGCATTTACTATTGGCCATTACAGCAGTGTATATATATTTTTTGTGCTCTTCCTCTTTAAGCACACATTGGTTGCATTTTCCACTTGTCTCCCAGGTGGGGTGTGTCTATAAATTAATGGTATTTTGTGTGAAATGTTCATACACTGAAGAAGGCATTGGTTGCAGAAACCGGTCTGTCTTACTAATAAAGCACTGTTTTCAGCCAGTTATATGCAATAGATCTAGTATTTTTATTTTTATTTTGTGACTTCTGGATCATATACTGCTGGCCTTGTGGTGTACATTTGAATGGTTTTGGCCGTGCATCAACCTACCTGCATAGCATCATGTTTGGTTGTGCTTTCTTAGCTATGCTGTAGGACAAAGGATCTGGAAACTATCGTTTTTCAGTACAGGGGAATCCTCCCCTGACTTTTTTATTTTATTTATTTTTTCACTACTATTTGACCATCGCACCTGTGAGACTAGTTTTTTTGGATGTATGCAACCAATCATTGATGGTACTACAATCGTGATTTTCTTCTTCAAAATGGGCTTTTTGCGTATCATGGTGGCGTTCGTATATACCTATGGGGCCTACGCATCATCATTTTAAACGAGGAGCTGTTGTTTCAAGGACTATATATTCAAGGTTTGATTTAGCTTGAATATATGAATCGAAATGTTGGTTATGTGTTTTATTTAAACAGGAGTTTATGTTGGTAGGTCCTGCAACTGGATATGTTTGTTTGAACTTTTCGAGAGCCTTAGTCGCATTTTTTCAATTTTTACAACATACGGAGGGTTTATTTACAGATTTCTATGTGGTCTGATGTTCATAACTAATTTGGAGGTGCTTCAGGTGGTTGTTTAACTTTGGATCAGCATAGAGTGGGACAAACTGTTGGACTTTCGCCTAAACGGGGTTGGTGCTGTGCTTCTGCAACTAAGTGTTTTCATCAGACTGCTTAGTGAACTTTATTGTTTGTCTAACTACTGGGTACTTCAGTCGAAGTTTCGTTATCAACAGACCAGAACTGGTAGGGGAACTATGAATGTCTATGCTTAATGCAACTGGAGCATCATTGAATGGTGGTCGGCTTTTTGACAAATACAAACAGCAATCTTTCGAGGTTGGGGATATCAGTGACTGTTTTGTGGACACAGATTGCGTTATAATAACAGGAAGCTGATGAACAGTTTATATTCTTTTACTACATCTATATGTGTATGCTTTTCTACATTAGTGGAGATGCTGCTTTTTCAATAACAGTTTGCATCGCTTTTGTCAATGACTGCCTACCATATCTTGTAATATTTGTTTTTTGTACATCATTATTTTTCCTCTATATTGTGTTATTTCTCTATGGTGTAGGTTACTAATTATATTGTTTGTGCATTTATATATATATCAGGTTCTGTAGCAGGCTTTTTGGAGCCAACTATATTATTAATACAGTTTTTCAACTGATTTTGCAAACTTGGTTCTTACTTATATGCACAGTATATATTTTACTATGTGAGTATCATAATATTGATATATATATTTTTTGATATATATATATATATCATTATAGGCACTATTGCCATTGTATGCTTTTTACATCACTATACTAGTCTTGGATATACCTTTTTATGCTTAGCTAGGAATATTAGTGGTTTTTACAAAGCATTATTATGGCGCACCCGCAGGCCCTATAATCCAATTGTGCCCTACAGTGTTGATGTGCTGATTGTCTGTTAACATCATACGCCTTTTGGCTATTTACTGGGCACATCTTTAGATTGGTACTATTTGGGCTGTACAACAGACCTACACTTTGAGAGGTCACCTACACCTAATTTTAAGGTATATAGACTGCATATTCAGACTATTGGTTTGGTTCTTACTTTGATATCTCCTCTTGCTGTGCTGGCATTGTGTGTGGGGGGTTTCTTTGGTATAACAACTATTTTTTTGGTAGCAGGTAGGGAATATTGATGTGACTCAGGGGCTGATATCCATCATCACTATATATCATTATTAAATACTGATTCTCTGTCATAGTGTTTTAACCTGGTTTGTGGTTTCTGGTTTTGGGGCTTGTAACATATATCAAGCATGGACCTAGACAGTATCATTACTGGATTGTGTGCCGATCGGGAGGACATTGGAGTTTTCGGCATCCATGCGTCGCCAGGCAGCAATTCCAATGAATCAGTGGAACAATCAGCCATGAATTGTGAATTGGCATTTAATTCTCTTTCTAAGGGTCTTAAGAACCTGAGATCAAACATATGGCACTTGCGTTTGTTCCGGGCATATTTACATAAAAATATAGCCCCAAGGGGTCTTTGTATTCGGTTACAACCATTGGTTGGCAGACAAGAAGACAAATTATCTAATGAGTGGCGTGAAGCCTTACAGAAAGGGTCCATGCTTTTTGTCAACATACTGGCTCAATATTATGAACGTATGATTGACATTAACCTTCAGGAAGTTAAAACTATTTGTTTAGATTGTAAAAGATTTGAGTCTCAAACCACATTTCAAGACTCTATCAACAAGCTATCACAGGAACTCACAAACCATGATAAAATTACTAAAGACAGAAAAATTAAAAAGTTTAAAAGAGATTATATGGACTATCAAAGGGGGCGCCCTTTTGACTCCTAGAGAACAGTGAAATTCATGGGTACCAGCTCCGGCTCCACATCTAATGTTCCCACTCATAGTCTTAACAAGAAAAGACCTCGGTCTATTTTGAAAAACAGGGATCAAACATATGCCAGCTCAACAGGGGAGGATTCCCCATGTACTGATTACGATAGTTCCAGCAATAAGGATTCACCACATAGAAAAAAATCGAATAGAGTTATCCCTTTAGACAAGGTCCCAGGCGTAGGGGTGGACGCAAACACAGAAGTGGTAAACATGCCCAATTCCCTCGAGGGGTTGATCCAAAATTTTCTAACGTAAATCAGGAGGTGAATCAAAATGTTTTGAATTTATCTAAGGAAACTTTGTCTGTACAGCATTTACAACTTTTGAATAAAGGCTTGGGTTTTATCCCTGGGTTCTTTTGTAATGAACATAATACTGTCACTGATGTCATGAGTTTCTGCCATAACTTGAATTTGAAACTGTTTTTTGCAGATAAAGACTCCCAAAGAACTGAAGAGTTTAGATTCATCAAATCTGATTTTCAACCACCTATGCATAAACATGTTTCAGTTTTTTTGCAAGCAGTACTTAGAGACCTACATTTTGCACATAGAGAACACGACATAATGAGATCCAATCTATCTACTCAGGAATCTACTGCACTTAATGAGCTTAGGGAGAACAAAAATATTGCCATCCTACCAGCAGATAAGGGGGGAGCTGTGGTTGTCATGGACATGAGTTTATGCCTGAATGAGGGTCAATCTCAACTGTCTGACAAAAGATGCTACATGCACATGGCATATGATCCTACTACTCATTTCAAACAGGAAATAGATAGGTTTTTGAATCTTGCTCTTGAGGAGGGTATTATAATGAAAAATTGTGTTTTTCAGTTAACAGTAAAGGATCCTCAGAAACAAATCTTATATTTGCTACCAAAAATACATAAGTCCATCACCAATACACCAGGCAGATCAATTGTATCTGGTATTGGGTCTTTGACGGAACCTTTATCTGCCTTTCTTACCCAATATCTTAAACCATTGCTGTGTTTCATAAGGGCTAGATTGCAAGATACGACCCAATTTTTACAGATCATACAGGACTGCCAACTTGAGCCGGGGCGGCTTATGTGTTCATTGGACGTCAAGGCCTTATATACTAGCATTCCACATTGGGCTGGTCTACAGGCCCTTCAATATTGGTTGGATAGGGCTGCTTTATACTCTCCAGGGTTCAATACATTGCTTATCTGCATGACAGAACATGTTCTAAACAAGAATGTTTTTTTATTTCCAAGGACTATGCTATTGGCAACTGCAGGACACGGCGATGGGAGCATCTTTTGCTCCCATTTACGCAGATTTATTCATGGCATATTTTGAAGAATGCATGATCTATGACCCACTTCATAACATCTATTTGGCTGAAATAGACATTTGGCGCAGGTACTTGGATGATTGCTGGATGGTGTGGCGGGCAGATGTTAGGTATCTACAGGAATTTGTTGAATATCTCAACCAAAATGTATG
>NC_056744.1:258770322-258777822 GCF_019279795.1 Protopterus annectens | reverse complement strand
CTGAGGCCTTTCACACGCACTATACCCCCCCATTGCCATAGTTAGATATGGTTGCTGCTGTAATGGACATTACATGTACCTTTTTATACTCTTCACCCTATGGGCTACTTGGACCCGCGGTAGTGGTGCTGCCATTGTGTTGTCACCTCACAGTAAGATGCTGTCTGGTTCGATTCTCAGCTAGAGCGTCTTCTGCGTGGAGACATGCGTGAATGGGCATACCTTCGTTGAAGGTTGTGCATCAGGGCTGGTTACTCGGCATGTAAAAATCAACTACCAATCATTAGGGGACCGGAGTTCCACTGTGGTGACCCCTAACCGGGAAAAGCCAAAAGACACAAGACCCTATGGGCTATCTGGAGATTACAGTACCAGCACAACACTGTTGTACAAATGGGTAGATAGGCATGGGTTACCCTCTGAGTCCTGGCAAGTGTGTGTATGTGTTCAAGTGTGTATATTTGTAGGATAAAGCATTCTGAGGCCAAATTCTCCTAATAGAATGCACCTTGGCCCCCTGAAAACCCTGCCTGTGCCTCACCACACCTATCATCATTGTCAGAGTCTGTATAGACAGGAACATCAGTTTTCCTGCAGGAGAGACCCTGACACACCTCACCACCTATGAGGGGAAAACAAGAAATGCACTTTAAGACCTGTATGTCATTGCTTAACTGTATACACACACACACACACACACACACACACACACACACACACACACACACACACACACACACACACACACACACACACATACTTACAGATGAAGTTGCACAAAGATATTACACACAGACCTCACATTACCCATCTGTCAATATGGATGACATATGACACTTAACAACATGCACTGCAGCTATAGTCAATCCCTGTTACCAACATTATACATCTCTGTAATGCATGAGTTGTGTTAGTAGGTGATGCTCCTTCCCCTGGAGCACACTGCACTCATATACACAGTATTACTCTGCACCTGCTTAGCACCCTGGCATGTACTGCTCACCAGAGTTTGCTGATCTCTGGGCTTTGGCTTGGTTCCTGTGCTATTCCATATCCTTATTTGGATAAAGGGAAGCTTCTTTGTTCACCAGTGGGAGTGGGGAGCACTGAGCAGCCTATTTGTCAATAGAGCAGTGGTTCCAGCCAGAAGCTTGTAGTCTATTGGCCATTTTGGGTCAATTCCTAGCTCTTTTCAACCCCCTGCTATAAAGCCCACTTTAGCGCGCTTTTGCGTGATTTAGCGCAGAGTTGCCCATAGAGCACCATCGGGCAGCACCGGTTAAACAAGGTTAAACTATTTCTGGCTCCGTAAAGTCTGCTTTTCAATTTTTCCCTTAGAACTTCTCTACTTGCAATCTAAACAGTCTATTCTCTATCTCAAAAGCTCAGCACTTGCTCCTAAAGCATTTTTATATAGGTAAAGCTCAGCACTTGCTCCTAAAGCATTTTTATATAGGTAAAGTACTTGTATACTAAACAAAGTACTACATTAGCCTAGAATCCCCTTGAGTACCCATTTCCCTATAGGTCCCTTCTGACTCAGTTACACAGCAAACTTTATCACTTTTTCTAGCATGTCGAAGGGTCAGTTGCTAGCGTCCTCTCCTGTTCAGCTGGTAAATCTGGACATCTTGAGGCAATGTTACAATTGCCTCATGTACACAGACAACCCACTCCTTCTCCCACAGAACACAAATACATGTGAGAGATGCAACTATATAGCCAAACTGGAGGCTGAGCTCTCTCAACTCAGGACTGGCAAGACCAGACAGGAGGAGAAGGAAACCATGCACACCACAAACCCAGTTTCACATAGAACTATCACAACTGCAAAACAAACACATAAACACACAAAGACATACTCGGAGGCACTGATCAAAATCTACCAAAACTACAGAGGCCTCCAAAGCAGACACCCAAGCAACTGCCACCTCAAGACATAAGACATGCAACACATAGTTCTCAAAGTCAGTGTGCTAAACAGTCACAGCCCTTAAGGCCAAACACAATGCCAGACACACTTGTTATAGGTGACTCCATAGTCAGACACACTGACGTCCCACTCACCAGACTGAACAAGGAGAAGATCACAGTAAGCTGCCTGTCAGGCGCTAGAATCCGCCACATAACACAAGCACTCAGGTCACTCCACAGCAAGTACAAGTATGACTCAGTCATTGTCCGTGCCGGTGTGAACGACCTGAGACGTACCTCCCTGGACTACATGAAAAGAGACATAGAGGAGCTCTCAGATTATGTAGCCCAGGCCGGTATGACCCTGACCCTGAGCAGTATCCTACCCTCACCAAGAATGATGCCACAATACAGAGACAAAATGATCAGCTTTAATAATTGGCTTAATTACTGGTGTCATTCTAAGGGGATCCAATGTCTGTCTGCCTGGGATGACATGCTTGACAAGCCACGCTGCTTAAGGGATGGGTTGCACCTGTCACCCTGGGCTTCCGGATATTGGCAAAGGCTCTTGCCACCCCATAGTGCCTTTTTAGGCAAGGCTCAAATGATAAACCTACCGCCCTAGAAAACAAAAATGGAGAAAAACTAAGGGTAATACTGCTCAATGCCAGAAGTCTAAACCTCAAGATGCACACCCTCGAAGCCCTCCTCAGTATGGAGAACATCGATGTCTGTGCTGTGACTGAAACCTGGTTCAAGGCTCCTGAGAGCACCCCAGCACTATCAGGTTATACCTCATATCATGCGTTCCGGCCCCAAAATCCGGACCGAACCACAAAAGGAGGGGGAGTATCCATATTCATAAAGGATGCCCACACCTCCAGGTTAGTGACAATGCATGAAGCATCGGAGACCATCCAGGTGCAATTAACCATAGGTAAAACTGCCCTACAGTTTGTAACATGCTACAGACCACCTTCTCAAACTCAGGAAACCCACACAGCCTTCCTGATGATACTGGAGAGTATGAATGTCTCTCCAAACACCATCATATTGGATGACTTCAACTACCCAAACATAGACTGGGAACATTACTCACGCCCCAACACCCTAGCCCAAAGGTTCCTTGAATTCATAAACTCAAATGCTATGGAACAACTAGTCACCATTCCCACAAGAGGAGAAAATATACTAGACCTGATCATCACAAACATGGGGACAAAATGCTCCACACCAGAAGTATATCCCTCATTGGTGAGATCAGACCATAAATTAATCTCACTGGAGATCCACATCCCGCCCCCACCCCCAGCAAAAAAGACCACAGTGAAGAACTTCTCAAAAGCAAACTTCACACTTCTTAAGACTGGAGTGGTATCCTTCAAGGCCCCCGAGCCAGTGGAAACCACAACCCATGCTGCTGAAACCCTTACAAATGCCTTCTATGAGCACCTCCAGGAATGTATGGATCAAGCAATCCCTAATAAAATCAAGACCCTTTCCACCAAAGGCAGGCACCCGGTCTGGTGGACTCCAGCCATAAACAAACTCTACCACAAGAGGAGAAAGCTACTACATGACAGAGCAAAATCCCTAAAAGGGAAGGCATCTCTGATCAATACTAGCAAAAAACTACGATCACTCATAAAATTATCCAAGGCCAACTTTGAGAGAAAAATCGCTAATGACACAAAAGACAATCATAAAGCCTTCTTTAGCTATGTTAGAAACCTGGGTGGAAACTCCCAGATATGCTCAGAATTAGTCCAAAATGATAAAAATCACTGAACCCACAGACATTGCCAACATAGTCGCAGACAGGTTCAGTGCAAATTTCTCCCTCCCTCCCCCAAAGGAGAAATATCTATCCCACCAGAGTCTAGCCTCCCAAACATCTCAGATGCCCAGGTGAGAGCTGCTCTCTAAAGCAAAAAACACAGCATCAATGGGACCGGACGGTGTCCCTGGCTGTGTGCTACACGAACTCAATGAGGAACTAAACCCACACATGAGGCTGCTGTTTAATCTTAGCCTTACTACAGGATACGTACCCAAAGAATGGCGTACGGCAACTGTGGTCCCACTCCACAAAGGCGGTGCTTCTACGGACCCTGGAAATTACCACCCCATAAGCTTGATGAGCCTTGTCTGCAAAGCTATGGAGAGGATCATAATGGAACTCATAAATAAAGACATTGGGGACCTACAGATACTGGATCCTACCCAATTTGGCTTTGTCAAGGGCAGATCCTGCCTCTTGAACTTGGTCGACTTTTTCGAAACAGTCACTAAGGCCATTGATGAGGGTAAGGCAGTTCACACAGCCTACCTTGACCTAGCAAAAGCGTTGACACAATACCCCACTCGGGCATCATAGAAAAGCTCACCAGCTTAGATGTAAACCCATATGTCACAAGATGGGTTGCAAACTGGCTCAAGGACAGAACACACAGGGTTAGAGTTGCTGGTGCCATGTCAGACTCTAAGCCAGTCACGAGCGGTGTCCCACAGGGCTCAGTCCTGGGCCCCTCTTGTTCGGCATTTATTTTTCTGAAGTGCAGGCAAACATAGGGGATTGTGGCTGACAAAATTTGCAGATGACTGCAAACTGGGCACCATAATTGACACTCCATCAGACACAGACATCCTCCAGAAAGGTCTCATAGAAATGGATAACTGGTGCCAGAGCCATGGCCTTAAGCTAAATGCCTAAAAATGTATAGTCATACCCTTTGGGAAAAACAAGGTAACCCCTAATTACCACATAGGTGGTAATCCATTAAACATGGAAGAAGTTATCAGGGACCTGGGGACCCAAGTTGACAGTAACCTCTCTTTTGACACTCACATTGCCAAAGTGGTTAGGAAGACCTTCTACATTGCCCTCCTGATCATGAAGGGATTCACATCCAGATCAGGAGAGGTCATTGTACCCCTGTACTCTTCACTTATCAGACCAATGATTGAGTACAACGCCCAATTCGGAATGTACCTTACCCGACACCTGCAGCAGTTGGAAAGACCCCAAAATTTCCTCACCAAAAGGATAAAGGGGCTCAAACATATGTCATACGATGCCCGACTGAAGAAACTCCAGCTCTATTCAGTCGCATACCGTCTGCTCAGAGGTGATCTGTGCCTGACATACAAGGCCATGTCCAACCCGGAATTAATGGACATGCTCCACCTCAAAAAATCCAAATCCACCAGAGCCACGAGAGCAAGAGACTTAAACCTCAACACGGATATAAATAGGACATGCTGGAGGGACAGATTCATCACCCAGAGACTCCCTGCACTATGGAACAGAATCCCAGTCCATGTGAGGCAGAGCCCCTCACTGACTCTGTTCAAGAGAAATCTTGATGAGTGGATGGGAGATCGTAGGTTTACCCCGGGAATCATCTCTGTATCACTGCTGGACAGAGGCACAGCAAACTAATGGGTATAGTATTCTCATCCTAAGGGGTGGTGAAAGCCACACACACTCTGGCTAGGTTTATAAATGCCCTAGGGCAGATAGCCTAGTATGAACCTATGAACCTATGAACCTATATCTTACAGGTGCAAATGTCATTGCTGAATGTGTATATGTGTGTCAGTTATGTTTTCTCTGGTGCTCACAGCCCCTGTGTGTTTGCCCGACACATACCTGGGATGATAAATGGACATATGTCAATAGTGAATGCCTGATGTCTAATTTGCAGATCTCATCATCAGCAGTGCATGTATGAGCAATAAAATACAATTACACTGACAACCTTCAAAGCTTACTGTGGCTATGAGTAGTGTACACACCCTTGTTGACATGGCACACTCTTCCCTGATATGTCATGAGGCCACAATACTGCATATGCTAACATTACACAAACCTGATATGTGACATATGACCTGTGCAATCAAATGCAGTATCAAACAAATGTGTTAGTTGTGCAGATTGTGATTGAGATGCATACAATATGTGGGTGCATAAGTGTGCACACCCTTAATATGATTTTTTTTGCACCAACTATTAAGTGTACTACAGCAGTCACTATTCCTGGAAGAGGTATGCTTGCATGGCCCATCTGCACTTGCCAGTATTTGGTCACTGTGCCCTAAAATATCCCTCAACTCTGCAAGATTGCAAGATCAACTCATGTGCACAGCCCTTGGAGGTCACACAGTGCCTTCGCTATTGCTGTGATGTCAGGGTTATGTCTGCCACTATTCATGACCTTGGCTGTGTGCAGATACAGCCATTCTTAGTGAGGTTTGTATGTCTGCTTCGGTTCACTGTTGTGTTTCAGGAGATACCCCTCCCCAACCACAGATGCTTGACAACTATGGGCTACACATGAGTGTCATTTTGCATTGTCCCAAATTCAGAACACCATGTGTACTGACCTAGTCCCTTCTAATGAATGGCAAATATACAGGTGTACACTGACACCAGCCAGGTACAGATGGGGATAGTGGGCCTGAGGTCAAGTGAAGTGTTACTTGTGCAGCACACGTATCTTAATTGATACTGTCTGTAGGTTTTGAACTTGGTCTTGTTACACCATTACACATTCAACACATGCCTTTGTGGGACTTTTGATGTTATGCATAGCTACCTGTAGAGAGCCCTGCCTGATGTTTTCTGTGGAGCAACTGTCCCATCTGATTACCCTAACCCATAGGCCACACTTATGCAGAGTCCAGGTGATTGTTGACACAGGTACTGTACAACCAGTACTTGGTAGACATTTCTACAACTCCCTCAGTGTTATGGCATGTTTCTAGGCAGCCTCCATGACCAGTTTGCAATATGTGTCACCATCTGTCTAGGATGGCCATCTGTTTATTGTCTACATTAATGTTGTCCTCATCACATACATGACTGTCTGCACTGTTTGTCATTGTAAGGCTACATGTTCCACTCCTGCATGCTACCTGTTGGGTATGGGATCCATTCCATGGCTTGTAAGATGGATGCAAACCACAGCTACCTCTTTTGCAGGTGAGTGGGCAAATGTGATGGACATACATCTTGGACAGCAGACCATTTCTTGGTGTGACATTGATGACCTGTACTTGCTGGAAGGTGCATACTCATGAAGAGTGAATGCTATCAGTACCTCAAAAGCTGCTTCCACAATCTGTTATTTAGAGTGTGTGCGCACATATGTTTCCATTGTTTTTTAAGGTACGTTTTCCCCATATTTGCTTTCCTAACATAAAATTCAGTATTACACATTCATTGCTCATGTTAGAACTACCTATTACAGGTTGCAAAGTTTCTGGAATATGGTATTGTGATATGCCATTGGGTAGATCTGTAACAGTTGCCATTGTAGTAGTGGTATATACACTGTTGTAGCACTGTATAAGGGTGATATTTCAGACATGTTCCTACTGTAGGCCATTTATCCCACCATTATGTTCATCTCTGTGCGCAGATATTGCAATGACAGGTTGTTAGTTATATTCCAGGATTCTTACATACCCTTCAGATAAGCCACCGTGGTGACCAGTGTGATGCAGTGCACTTAACAGTAACAATAAGTGAACATGTACAGCATGCATTATGGATAGGTGTGTTAAATGTGCATGACAAAT